>NC_141599.1:20462019-20652019 GCF_047967505.1 Dipteris shenzhenensis
AAAATGCAAAATCTATTCCAATTCCCTATTGGACGAGGAGGGCAAACCAACTTACCAAGAGAGGTAGCAATGAATGAGAGATCTTTCTGCATGTATTCAGGTACATTGACCACCTTTACCCACACTGGACAGCTATGTCAAATATCACCCCGATAATCTTTGGTAGGAGACCACGATAAAACATGTACCATTTGTGTGCCAAACATTAATGGCGATGCTTCAAGTAAAACATTCTGATTTCATAAAATCTAGGTGCATCAAAATACACTCCCTCCACCACATGCCCATGCAATAGAGCCTTGATCCATTTTGCAACATCATCCATTGAAGGCATCTTTCCTGGGAAGAATATGATAACTAAATTCTCCAAATATTTTCAAACTAGCGACACAATAGAGGGCAAAGCAATTTTAGGTGAATGTAGGTATTGGCTTGTCCCAAGTCATACGACTATGCTGAAAATCTTAATGGTCTACATCATAAGCATATTGTGCATCAGAGCTTGCATGAGAATCCAGATTCTCTGTTTCCTTAGTATCACTCAAATCATCTATATGTCGACATTTGGGATTTTGAGAAAAATTTCACCGAATAGTAGAGGTGGCCATAGCTTCTTGATAAGATTCGAAAATTCTACTAAGTAAAGAGGGGATAACCCAAGGTACGAGCAAAACTAAAGGGTAGAGAACCCAAAAGAAACCTTAGTAGGAAGAACCTCAGGTAAGCATAGTAAAGCTTTGAGAGAAAATAGGGAGACGGGACACACCGAGGCGATAGAGAACCAAATAAGTTGAATGAAGAAAAAGAGATGCTGTGTAGTAGCCCGTGAGAACTGCCAGCAAGCAAGAAATAACAGTGGGTGGTTGGTCTCAGATGGAAAGCTTCAAATGGGCGAGAAACAAAAATGGGAAATGACTTAAATGAGAGAGTGGCAACGCAAGAAACAAAAAGAAAAGCAAGTGACAATAAACAAGGTGAATTACACATTCAAGTGGTCTACCTTTTCTAATGAGATTGCTTCAAAGGGAAATGGTCAAGGAGTTGTAGCCTATAGGAATTGTCATGTACACGGTGAAATGGTCAAGGAGTTGTAGGAATCGTCATGTACATGGTGAAATGGTCTGACTAGTAAACATAATTGCAACCATGGGTGGCAAGTGTGCTATTGTGTTGACCCACCTAGATGTGGTCTAGTGTGGATCCATGTATTGTTGTGGGTTGCACAATTACTTGGTGCATGTTGCGGCTAGACATAAACTGTTGAAACATATCAAGCATTTTCCCATGTCTCTTGTAACAAATGTTGAAGTCCCCCATAATGTAAGTGCATGTGGCAGGCTCCACGTATTCCAACGTGTCAAGGAAAGTACGAATGTTCACTCATGGTGACTTGTAGACATTAATGACATTGATAATGTTGCATTGCATGATATTGAAAGTAGTCAGTAGGCACTCGACACCTTGGTTGTATAGGAATTTATTATGCAAGAATGAAATGTAGTCTTTGTAGAATGTTGCAATGCTGAAGCCCTCTTGTCGATCTCATGCTTGAACCCAAGAATTGAACAATGTTGTGTGTGTTTTGTGTGGAGTTCTTGTCAGCTTCATGGGCAGGATATGATCTTGTGTTCAAGGATTGCACGGAACATATATTATGTTCCATCAATGAGAAGTCGACCTGTTTGGAGCTCCACGTGCATTCATGGCACAAGCAATGCAATTCATCGAGGACAATTTTGTCAATCTCAATGCGCTTATCTTGAATGGGCCACATGATGTGTAGGTTGTTTGGGCTGTGTACCCACGACATTACTGTGTATACAAGGCCATGCGCCTTTATTCCTGTAGGGTTGAATGTGAGGTGGTCCATTGTGAGCCCTTGTGCACGATGATCGTGCATGCAGCACAATAGCTGGTTATATGGGGGATTGGTGTCTGTACACGCTATTCAAGTGGTTCTTCTTGCCAATTTGAAATTCATGTGTGATTTTGCAAGATTGGGGTCCAGACCTTTGGAATTCCTTCCTTGAAAAGGAAATGGTGCGCAGCACATGTACGCTTGCCTATGTTGGTGTTGTTGAATTCTACCCAGATGACAGGAGCCCTTAAACACAGCATCGGCCCCATTCACAAGCCCGTCTGGAATGTCAAGGTTGCTAGAGAAAATCTCAATGATCATGCCTGATTTCAGGTGCAACTCATGGTGCAGACCTCCGGTTGGTATGGGGTCTTGATGGGATTTATATTGTCTTACTGCATGTTTTGTGTCGATAAAGTCAATTTGTTGGGTAAATGGCCGGGCGCTATGCACGAGGAAATTAGGCAAATTCCGGCTAATAAGAAATGCACTTTGGCGGAGGTCCTTTGATTTAATGCATTGAGGGCCTATCGTTAGTTTCCTGAACACATCATGGTTATGAGCATCTTTTGCTGCGTTTGTGTAGAACAGATGGAGCACTAGTTGTTTCTGAAGAGGTTGTCACCAGTATTGCTTATTCAATTCGGCAAGGTCATGTGCAGTGTGTGCACCTACTCGTATATGATTCAGCTGTCCAAGAAATACCATGTCCTATTGGCACATGGGCATGTCTAGTTCATAGTACATGACATTGTCCCTCCAAATAGAAGGCGACATTGCTAACGTTGAGGGTTTACACGAGAATATCTAGTTGTCTTTTTTTGGTCTTGCTTGGCACAAATCTCCACAAAAGAGAATGTCGACGCCTCTGAATAGTAGTGTGTGGTTGTGCTTTATTTTACGCATATGCATGTCTCTAGGCAATAAAAGTGTTCTGTCCGATCAATAAAATTTCATTGAATATGATTAGATCCACATCTTGGTACAAGTGCGAAAGGATTTGCATCTTCTCGGTTGGAAGGCTCTTGTAAGTTGATGAGAGTAAGCGTAAATGAAGTGCTGAATGTATTATTGTACCTCCTATGTTGAATGCAGCACTTTTGGCAACTCCATGGAAGTTGATTTTGCACGTGAGTAGTGTCATTGCAAGGCGTTCTTCAGCATAATGTCTTCGATGAGCAATTGTACTTGGAGTTGAGTTGGCGAAGTTCGCATAAGTAATCATGATTGGGCATCAGTGCATAAGAGAAGTTGTTTGCTTTTGCTTGCGGGATAATTTTCTTTGCATGGTGGAGTTCGTTGTTAAGGTCAAACTCCGTACCAATCGGTGACAAGCCCTTAGACAGGGCAACATTGATTGTCTTGTCTTGGAAGTCAACCGCTTGTTGACTTATGTAAATGTCATACACGAGTGTCTCCGTTTGGTTGTCTTCTTCTTGTGGGTTAGCGGAATCCTCGACATGTAACTCAGTGGTGGCACCATTTGTTTTCCTACTAATGTGCAAGGCCCATTGTGGATCCATGGTTACGTTGGACTCTTTGTAGAATGATGTATCTCAATTCACTAAGCGCTTTGAGTGTGAGTGTCGATCGTACTAGACCACTCATGTAGCTATGGGCAAACTCAAGCTTTCGCTTCAATGCAACAAACATTGTCAAACTGTCACTCAGGAACCATGGCAAGACACACTAAACTCGCTCAATGTCAGCGAAAACATTGACTATTGCACCACAAAGTCCGAATCGCCCTTCGTATGTAAGCTCTCAAATTTGTGCAAGCGAGATCCTAATGGCAATCAAGTATGCTTCAACTGTGTTGAGTGTGCTCGTAAAATTTCGATGCTGGGACAAAGGCATGTTGCTGGAAGCATATTTAGGAACCTTTTTTTTTCAAATTTGACCGTGACAGAGTTTGCATAGGAGGCTTTGTGGCACATTGTTTGTTGCAACAATGCCTTGTTCAAACATGAATGCACTTGTAGCTGTGGTCATGCACCGCATTTTTGTTTTGAATTCCAAAACTCCACAACAAAGACAAAAGAATGAGGGCATGTCTGTGATGCTTTTGAGGAACTTTTTGATTGTTGCAGATTGGTGTCGAGGGTGCTCTTTTGTGAGTGCATGGACGGGAACAACTCTTTTGCAAGTGCAAAATTATCTACGAACAAGTGTGCCGGCCATAGTGTTGTGCACGTGCGCAGATAGGGTTTTTCTTGCTTTGTATGTTTCGCTATGATGGATCATAGTGAGTGTGCAGTACTAGGGAAAGTAGCTATGTAACATGAAGCAATTCTTTTGCAGTTGTTTGGGGCATTGCCCGAACCAAAGACAACAAAGTAGTTTCGTGGTCTTCATTCCATTGAATGTAAGGGCGCTTACGCTTGCATGTATGGAGTGGCGATATCTTGGGTGCACTTGCTAGTTCATTTATAAGTAGTGTGTTGATGTCCGATGAACCATTCAGCAATCGCATCACAACACATGTTCCTGATGTGTCTTGGGCAAGGACCACGAAGAGCATTGCAAGATTGTGCTTGCACACACAAAGGAATCATGTATAATTGCATGAGAATTTGAGGTAGTTGTAAGGGTATGCACAACACACAACATTAGAACTACTTGGGTGCATGGACATGGAGTCCATGAATAAATCTTTCCATGGTGGAGCTTTATGTGCTGTGCTAGCAAGAATGTGATTACAAAGTACTGCAACAATGTTTCATATGCATGGTCTGTGGAAAATTCAACCAAGCATAGCACAACATCATAGTTTTGTGGATGCATTTTCGTAATCATTGTGTGTTTCTTTGTGTCATAGTTTTGCATTTCAACATGTGTAGACATACTATTTGGTATTCTAGCATCTAAGATACAGGTACAAAAGAGCCAAGCAAGTTGTGCGACAAGCTGTAAGGCAAATAAAATTTACTGCAACAAAGTTCAAATGGATACAATGCCACTTCTCAAGTGTTCATAGCGAATTCCACCAATTGGTCGGAACTGTCGATAGTGAAGCTTTCACTTGGCTTGATGCCCAAGAGCCTGGAGCGTACAGCTAAAACACTAGCTACAACAAAGTATCCTTTTGCATCCGTCGAACAGTGCGATCACGTCATTCCCATCGCGAGCATAGATTCATCCCTTCAAGACAGCAACCTTTGAAATGAATTGAATTGGGGCTAGACGAGAGGAACACAAGGAAGAAGACGAGGCAAAGGAGCAAGGCCATCGTCTCCCTATGATGTTCGAGCTCAGAAAACATGTGCTCGAGATCCTCATGCTCACAAACATACACGCACAAACACACACACACACACGTCACACACACACATGCATATACATATACATATACATATACATACATATATATATATATATATATATATATATAGAGAGAGAGAGAGAGAGAGAGAGAGAGAGAGAGAGAGAGAGAGAGAGAGAGAATACATGCCCTCCCCTCTCTATCTATATCTATTTAAAGAAAATTAATCCATAGCACCTTTTTCTCCCTTTTTTTTGTGTTTTTTCTATGGTCCTTCATAAGACCCCTTGCATTAACGGGGCCTCTCTCTCTCTCTCTCTCTCTCTATGTGTCTCTCCTTCTTAATTAAACCCTTTGGCCCCCCATCACTTATTTTAGTTTTTAACCCCTTTTTTTCACTACAAAGGTGATCCACATTGTTTTCATTTCACTATGGAAAGAGGTCTTGTCAAGTCTAAAACACACACACACACACACACACACACACACACACACACACACACACACACACACACACACACACACACACACACATATATATATATATAGATAGAGAGAGAGAGAGAGAGGAATTGTGGAAGTTGATTTGTCGTGATTGCTCTATGTTGCCATTTTTTGGTGAGAAGGAATGTAGAATCATGGAGGTTTGTCTCCATGGAAATCTCCACCAACCTATAGTCTCCATAGATTGGAGGGTCCTTCATGGTGAATGTGAGGTTATCTTGTGGAGTGTGGGGTGAGGTTGAGTTAGAAGTTTCGAGTGATAAGAAGAAGGGTGGGATAAATGAAGGGTGATTGGATCTAAAAGGATAATTTTTGACCTGCTTGTAGGGAGGTCTTAGTGATGTTTCCTCCTTGAAAGGGAATGGAACCTATTGGTCCATTTGGTTTGGTATCAAGCCTTGTTATTTCAATCCCCCAAGTTTGTTACAGCCATCTGCGTTTGTAGCATCATCTTTTTCTCTCCTACATACTTCTCTCTCTCTCTCTCTCTCTCATGCTCAGAAGCTTTATTCGTTCTTCCAGGTCCATGTTTCTTCGATCAACTCTACTCCCTCTCGCGCAATCGTCAGTAGACAATTTCATTAGTGTAGAAAGACGATCTTTCAAATGCCTTTAGCTCTTCTCTTCCAAGGCTTACTTGAGCTAATTTGTCTACTAAACATCAATTCTATCATGTTTCAATCGGCAAGTCTACTGTGCATTCATTTCTATGAACTACGTAGAGCAATAGACTAAATCAATGAAGAAGTCCTCCCCGAAGGTTGCGATACCCAAGGCACCTAATCATAATACACAAAACACAATACCTGACTCGTTAGGAATAGGTCCAATTCATCTCTCTGTTTGTGAGAGCCCTTTGGGCAGGCCTTATTACAAAAGTCATTCATTTCCTGTCTTAACACACCAAGGCTCCGCTTGCCATAAACATTCCTCACAGGCAATGTGAGTAAATAAAACCCATGGCGGGCAATCAGGGCTTTACAAATTGCCCACCACACGTCCTCCTTGTGCCCTCGTTATGGCTGCCATGTCGAGCTCAAAATCTGCCCGATGGATGGGCAAGCACCCAATGGGTTTGTGACCTACTAGAAGGATGGGTTGTTCGAAATTTTATGCATGTTGGGGCGGGCAGTGTAAGTGCCAAACGACGCCATAAGACAGGGTGACGAAGACGAGGTTGTGAGCGGCATTGCGGGAGGACGACGACGGGTGCAAACTCACCCACACATGGATGCCACGTGGGATAGAGGAAGGGTGATAGGATCTAAAAGGATAGGATGAGCAGAGCAAAGTAAATATAAGAAGCACCAACCGTGCGTGCTAAGCAGTAGCAATGGTGGAAGGCTGTTCTATTTGATTGCTGGCGACATGATTCTCCTGCCTGCATCATCCCCATTTACTCCCTTGCCCTCCCATCCTTGTAGCCTCCTTGCTGGGAACTCTTCTCTCCTCCTCCATCGCCACCTCCTTCCTCCACAGTTCCTTCAACGGTTAGTTTCTCAAACTCCATCACCAAATGCACTCTCTTTGCCTTTCCTGGATTCGCCCACATCGAGTCCTTCGCTCCCCATCACTTTTGTAGTAGTGGCAAATTGTCAGCCTATCATCGACACATATGCTCGCACACGATCGCTTTCTAACCATGCGCACACATTGAAAAATGCATTTTTCCCCCCCCACCTATGTTTACAGTCGTACTTCCTCCTCACGTCCTTAGAATGCGACACTCAAAGTGCCCTGATGCTAGCTGATTTTCTTTCAGGCGACACAACCATCCTCGTGCCTAGTCGATTTTCTTTCACGCGAAACTATCCTCGTGCCTAGTTGAATGTTTAAAAAATAAAAGAGGAGAAAAGAACTTTCTATTAAATCTTGAAAAACCAACCATACAAATCAGGAGTCCCTGAGGCGCTCATCAATACAGAAACTGGTCTGTTTCCAGAGAATCCAGCTCACTGCCCAGGGGATCTCTGAAACAGGGGCTAACAACCAGGGAGGAGGACTATACAAGGGCGTATCTCTTTAGGCAAATGTTAAGCTGCTAATGGTATCCACATACGAACTGATTGAGAGTAAGACCAATTAGGGAATTAAAAATACGTACTGTACGTAAGAGCTGGTAAGTCAAGAGAAATACTGTACTGGATTTATGTTCATAGCCCGGTGATTATCATAAGGTTAAAAATGCACTTTTTATACATCTCCATCTCTCTTCCTCTCTCGTCTGGCATATTATGCAATTAGAAGTCAGTCTTACTGCTTCTTTTGGGAGGTTCATGTCACACTTAGCATGGGTTGGTGGTCTATATCCTTTTGATGTCTTGACACCATGGACACTCTTCTTGAGCTAGCAAGAACTCAGCGAGCCGTCTAGCTAGGGGGCCATACTCTAATACACTTGGTTGGAAGAGGTTTTTTACTGTGGATATAGACATGCATTTGGTTCCAGCACCCGCACCCTATAAACCTGGGCACGAGTGGGAGCCAGCACAGTCAACGCAGCTGCTAGGAACCACCGGTTTCTTTTCCCGAGATGTCTAGTGGACCGCACTACCACTCATGGCCTGGCAAAATAGAGAGGAAGGCTTTACCCACCCCCAAGGAGATGTTGCCTACCTTCAGATGGGGACCACAATTTGGGAGCAGATCACTTCGTTCTTCATGCTGGTCCCTCTCCCCCTCTCATAAGAGTTTTATGCTGACTCAGACAGAACGCTCCCTCATTGTACTTCTGCCTACTCTTCTTCCAAGGAATTGTTAGCTGCTGCAACTTGCTGTTCTCTGCGTGCAGATCTGTGAGCCATCCCTCTCCCCCTTGTGCTGCAGCTCTAGGTCCTCTCTCCCCATCTGTATTTCCTTTTAGCTCCCCCACACTGGCTGCCACTTCCTGTGCCTTTCTTCCTACGTGCTTTACTTCTCCTCTTTCCTTTCCCTGCTATGCCATTTTGCTTAGGCTCTTCTTTGTGTGTGTGTGGATTATGGTAGAAGCAGCCACGGGCTCCCTCAAAGATCCAATTAGCACAAGAAGACCCACATGACAGCCATGCTGTCTGCTGCATCACCTGCGGGGCTATCAGCAGGATACAGGGCAGCGTTTGCTGCAGCACTGCCACGTCGGGCAGTCAGAATAGCCAGCAGGGCTGTTGCAGGCCTCAAGGTGGGTGTGTCAGCCAGGACACAGTTAGAACTGAGAATACTGGTATCAGTGATCTACTCCCACAATGAGGGAGAAGGCCTTTGCTGGCTTTGCTTCGAGAGAGAAGGTGATTTCTGGTCAGTAAAGTGTGCTATCTATCAAGTTTGACGCAGTGTGCTTGGGATTAGAAATCTCATTTGGGTGATCTACATATCGCAACATAGCGTCCCACAGGTTGATTGGTAATTTTGGAGAGCTGAGAATGTTGGATGGGAATAACTATGTAATCTAGAGATAAAGATTTGGAACCACCTAGTTGGAAATTGCAAGAGGGGTATGGAAGATTATTTAGGGAGTGGAGCTGAAGTCCAAGGATAAGGCGGATGCCACGTGCAAACTTGTGAAGTCAGCGAATTCTGCAAATGTCAGTGTCGTTCCTTAGGCACTATCAATGAACATCGGTACGACGAGCATATTTGGTACTTCTGCACACAGTTAGTGGTAACTGCGTATGAGGCATGTACGATTCTAAGGGATGTCTTTGAGGCCAACAACGTGCATGCATCTTGCATAGCGATAGTGGAGAATTAGCATGGTGTTCATGCTAACAATGGAGGAAGGACAATTTGTCGACAATCACTTGGTTAAGGTTCTCAGAGATCAATTGGTGGTGGTGGTTCTTAAAGTGGACAGTAACCACGTGGCCATGCTTATGGTCAATAAACTTCCAAAGAGCTAAAGGGTAAAGGAAAGGGCAAGCTCGAAAAGGGTAAGCTCAAGGACTTTCTGGAGGATGAGGGCTTTTCTGATAATGAGGGCAAGAAGAAACCGAAATGTTCCTGTTCTCATTGGCCTGGACACTTGGTGTGGGATTGGAGAAAGAAGGTGGATTAAAAAAGGAGGAGCAGTCCAACAAGGAAGAGTTAGAATGAGAGAGGGCAAATGTGGCAATTCAGGATTTTCTTGGTGGTGATCCCTACCAATTTTAAGATTAAATATGCAGACCAGGGTGAGACAGTTGTGGTCCATCGATCCAGATTCATTTGGGTTGCTCAGATAGTGAAGCTGAAGACAAGGCCGTTTGCACCATGAGAAATGAGGACAAGTTTGGCCACTTTGAGGTGGAGTGTGAGGAGATTGGTAACACTGACTCTCATACGATGGGTACTTCAGGGAGATACCAGGCTTACTGCAATGGCAGGCGATAGGAAGATTTACCAAGGTAAATATTCTCTTTGTCTATCTCATTTTCAGTTGCATGCTTTGATGATTATTTGTTCAAGTGGAGGGTGAAGAGTTAAGACCTTCTGAGTAGACCATGCGAGTTTTCATTACAGAGGCCTTCAAAGCTTTTTGCTTGTTGGCTGTGGATACTGGTGTCACTATCTCTGACGGAGGCAGTTGACTTCAAGGACTTTCCACAGAGGTCCAATTGCATGATGTTCAAGGAGTATTTGGTAGAATTGGTTGAAGCTGTGTATCGGAAACTGGGAAGCCACGAGAACATGAGAGTTTGCAGGGTACCTTGGTGGACTCGGGATTCAGATCCGAGTTGAGCTGGACTGTTGGTAGCAGATCCAAGATTTTTGGTAGGATTTCTATTAGCGAGGATTTATCTGGAGCAGCCATAGAGATTTCACTACAGAGGATTATCCGTTTGAGGTTGTGGATGTGTTGAAACAGACCCTGCATACTTGGTACTTGGCAAGATCTAAGTTGTTCTTAGTTTCGGGGGGGACAGCTGGATAGTCATCTGTCAGTTGGAGAATGGCTGCTCAACAGTGAGTTCGCGAGATGGTGACTAATTGGATGGACCTAACAATGGTACGTGGGCATTTGGAAGATTCTGATAGGTTTGTGATTTGGTTTGGTAGTGCCACCAAGTGTATTGATTGTTTGTGATGATGTGCAGTGGGACTTGGAGGTGATAAACGCTGGAGATTGGAATTGAGTCATGGATTCCCTCGAGTTATTTCAAAGAGTTCTGTTGCGAAGCTGATGGAGTACTCATTTGATCGCGTGGGTGTAGGTCCACAATGGATCTTTGAGAGGGAGTTGGGCTAGAAGGGTCATTGCCTCACTTGTGAGCCCTCAAACGAAAACGACACGGGGACATGGTACCTGCACTAGATATGGGCATAAGAGAGAGCCATGTGGTTACAAGGTGTCAGTGTCATATGTTGGCAGATCTGAGAGGGGAGAGAGCAGCCATGTGGGCTGCAGATGTGCAGTGGCATGCTATGTATGGAGGCAGACAGCTGGGCAGCTTTTAAAAAATGCAACATGGCCTATGCAAGGGCCCCAGCTATAAGGACTTGGAGGCCTTAATAAAAGGCAGCCTTGGGACCACTGTTCAGTTGGTTGAACTAGGTGTTGGTAGACTTTGCGTTGGAAAGGTCACCTCCCCATCTTTAAGCCCCCTTATGAGGAGAGCGTGGGGGAGGGAGACCTAGGGCAGGATGTGCCCAAGAGAAAAGAAAGAGAAGGGGCTGCCACATGGGCAGCACCTCACATCAAAAGAAGAGAGGAGGGTACTTGGCTGATCTGCAGGAGCATAAGGCGGAGCAGAGGACAGCAGCAGGGACCCAAGAGAAGAGGCTATGAGCTCACGGGTGGCATCAACAGAAGTACGGAGCAGTACGGGATGAAGGCGCACACGTGTGAACAGATCAGGGAGCCAAGAAGAGGGCACAGCAGAGGCGGGACAGACCAGCACATGGGTTGGTCAAGAGAGAAGCTGGTTGGTCTGCTTGGAGGCAGCCAACCAGGCCTTATATAGGGCAGACCTAAGGGCTGGGCCCTTGCCTTGATGTGAGGGCAAGAGCCCTAGAAGTGTGGACCAAAGGCCCTAGAAATGAGAGCCCCACGAGGTCAGGTCGGCCTGTTTAGGTCAGCCAGAGGCAGCCTGACTGGTCGGTTATTGCGGGCAGGCCTGGGGCCTATATAAGGAGGGCCTCCAGGCCCTCATATCTCATCTTTTGGAGCAGCCTTTGAGGTGCAGAAAGGAGCAGCACCAGCAGCAAGCTGCAACAGTTGGCCTCATTCTGGAGAACTTGGCTGGAGACCTGCAGATTTAGCTCACTCATTGGCAGCACACCTAGGCTGGTTTGCAGACAGCAAGGTGGAAGGGATCTGGACAGAGAGTCTACATATGCTCGAGGTGGAGCACATGGGCTCGAGTCTTGTCCATAGTTTTGTTCGGAAATATATCTTTTTGGTAGCTGTATATCTGACTGGTTCGTTGTCTATTGATGAGTCTGCACATCTATGTGATGCACATTAAGTTAAGAAGTTTGTGATTCCACCCCCCACACACACTGTGTGAGCTCCTGGGCTATTCTATCAGTATTCCGCTGTGCGTACCCTCTGTTGGGCGATTTCTAACACCTTGATACTTCTTTTTTCAGTGTTTACATTGCAAACATTGAGGCCTGCTAGACACCTCTAGTTCCCCTACCTGGGTGTATGAGCTTGATGTGTTTCAGATTTTGATCTCATAGGCATTTTGATCTTTTGCAGACGTTAATCTCTCTCTCTCTCTCTCTCTCTCTCTCTCTCTCTCTCTCCCTCCCTCCCTCTCTTTCTAGTTCTAGTTTCTTAGTATAGCACTCATCAAGGGCCCTCGTGAGCCCTTGCCTCAGCCCATAGTGGCTTGTATGACTTACTTTTCTGATTGTACCTTGTCTCATAGGCCCCTGAGGCCTCCCGAAGACGTTAATCCCTCTCAGTCTCTCTTGCTTATTGTTGTTTTCCTCTTTTCGCTTGTCTTTTCAGTTTCTGAGATTGGATGTGTTCTCATATTATGAAGATGGATAGTGTAATTGGTTAGTCCTAAATGACCTAGAATAGGAGCCTTATTTATGTGAGTTAAAAGCTAATTCCTCTTCAGAAAGGCATTGGACATACTTGGCATGCCACTAAACGTCCTCTTTGCTGTTTCGGTGATCAAATGCATAGATCAAGGTTCAATCTCAGGTCAAAAGAGCGGCGTCTACAATTATGGAGCAGGAAACTTTGTCAATTCAGGGCATTGTCTGAAGATGCTAAAGACAGTGTAGGCGAGGATGCACCAAAGGTCCAGGTGATATGGAAATTTCATCATTCCTTTTCTAAGAAAGGTATCCTACCAATAAAAGTTGATTTTTTTCTGAAGTACACGTTTCCTTAAATCTTTCCTTGGACTGCTAATTGGCTGTGGCTGGAGGTTTGCAAAAAATCGTTGGGCGAAGTTGTCCTGAGCTTAAGTAATGTTATCTATGGCATGAAATTGGCCTCGTACTGCTTTGCATTAAATCAGTATCTTCACAATCTTTATTAAGAATAGAAAGATGGCACTCCATCAAAATTAATTGTTTAAACAAACCACTCATTTACACATACCATTTTCGACATACTGAGGTACTGGCTAAAAACAAGCCTCAAATAAGTGCTCCATGTTATATTTCAAATTTTGTGTCATTACTCTTTAGATTCAGGGTTCACAACAGCTCTAGGCAGTGACTTTCTCATAGATCATGTTTTCATTAATTTGTAAGATTGGATATATTCTACTCTTATGAAGGTATATGTATATATCTTTGATGCAAGCTTCATTTGTCACTGTAATTTTGCTCTTATAAGAACAGACCCTCACACTCTAGGAAACCCTTCATCCTGATTTGGCAGGACTTACACGATCAGCCAGCCATCTGCAAGAAGAGAATAGGAGACCCAAGAACAGCCCCTCACACTCTAAGAAACCCCTTCATCTTGCTGCCAAATCACAACCAGCCCAAGAGTAGAGGAATCATGAACAAGAAAATTAGCAAGTGACGGAGAGAAAAACACTTTCAGCCTTCAGTTCATATGCAACCACATCGATTTGATGGTGATGCTGACACCCCCAAGACCCATTTCTCAAGCCCTATGCACAAGGACCTAACCCTGGAGCCATTTTGTGTATAACGCATCGGCCTTGACTCTGCCTGGAGCAAAAGGGGGCTTGGCGAAGGAGAAAGAGGCTGTGTGACGCCTCAGCAAACTATACTACCTGACGAAGATGGGCTTGGGACAGGAAGGAGGCAATCATGGACGTCAAAGCAGCTTGTTTTACCCAGTCCCAGCAGAGCGTCAAAACCCACAGCGTCAACCCGTAATGGCCTGAGCAGAGCATCAAAACCCACAGCGTCAATCCCTGATGGGTTGAAGCAGAATGCTGTCAAGAAAGTGACTAACAGGCTGATGAGAGGACGGCCCCTTGAGCAGGAAGGGCCATCCATCAGTCATGTGTCACTCAAAGAAGCCTGAGCAGGAAGACGGCATGGCGGAACAAGAAAGAGAGATCTAGCAGGGCAGTGGAGCCCAAAATGGGATGCAAGAAGGGCTGACAGCCTATCAACAGGCGCTGGTACAGAGGAATAGAAACAAGGGGGGAGGGGAGTGGAAACAAGACCCATGAGCTAATGCTCACAGGTTGGGCAAAGGTGTGGGTGAAGGGGGGTGGAAACAAGACCCGTGAGCTAATGCTCACAGGTTGAGCGTCGAGCAAGGAACCCCGACTTCCTGTACCTAGATGAGGAGCTCTCAGAGCTAGTTATGAATTTTGGAGGAATGATGATTTTGGAAGGTGCCCACCTTATTGGTCTTGGATTTGGAAAAAGGTAAAACGCATTGTTGCCTTCCCCAATAGTCATCTCTATTTTTGTTTCCTTCTAGTTGAAGACTTAAAGGGTATGGAGGGCCCCAGAAAGCTTGTAGTCTAAACAAAGACTGAGTCGAGAGAGGAGAGTGTGCAATTATCTGATGGGTTATCTCCAGGGCCTCCTCATTCAACAATAATGCTGGGTTGAGAGCTTTCCAATTAGGAAGGTTTATGAATCAGAAAGTTAGATGAGAACCAAAAAGGCTTTGAGGGTAACCCAAGCCCTAGAATCTTTACCCATTTTGGCCTAGGAATGAGGAAGCTGAACACATTATTGGTCTTTGATTTGGAAAGGTAAAAGGTGCTGTTGCCTTCCCAATAGAATTCATCATTGGAAAGAGGTATAAGGCCATGTTGCCTTTCCAATAGAAGTCATAATCCCTTCTTGGAGTTATACATAGCACTGTTGTCTCGCCATAATTATCAATATTGAATTAATGAGAAAGAACTTCACGTGTTACGATGGAATATAATTTTAGTATTGTGTTGGGTGTCCTTTGCCCTCTTTTCTGGTGGGAGAATGCTTAAGCGCATGGTGGGTTGGCTTTAAGCAGCATTGGTGTTTCCCATTTTCATAACTTAAGGCAATCTTGACTACGGAGGTCTTCTTTTAGTAAGAGATGGCCCAGGGTAGTCCATGTGCTGGATGTCCTCTGGTTCCCATGGTCATTGTACACCAAGTTATAAGAGAGAATGTATGCATCCGTTTGAGGAGGGTACAAGGCACCTCCCGAGGAGTGCATAAAGCGACTCTGAGTTATTGTTGGTCTGAAAGTTAAGGCAACAAAATGATTGAGGGTCCTTTGGTTTGGATTTAATCTCCTTGATGAGGGTGCCCTTAAGGTATACTGCCCATTTTCCATCCGTCCTAGTAGCCTTGACCTTGGTTAATTATGTTGCCTTTTGGTTCAGTTAAGATGTGAACTCCTTGGCTATCCATATCTTGGTCCCTTTCAGGTTGTAAGATTGACAAAGAAGCTTGATTTGTATATCCCATGTGCTAAGTGTATTAGTTGTGGAATCTGTCTCGTCTTCATCTTCTTCTGGCCATTCAATGCTAGGGGTGGCTGCTTTGATGTGTACAAGAGTCTCATTCTTTGTATCTTCGTCTGAACCAGCCTTCAGGAAGGCCTCTTATCCTGATCTTTAGTACATTGTTGTGTTTGTCTTCGTGCTACTTAATCTCAGCCTGAATGTCAGTTTATTTGCGTCTGTATCCACTTCTACAATCACTTCTGTGTGAACAAGATCCTTGACTGTAGAGACTAATTGAGGGATAGGAGGAGAGGTGCTGCATATCTACATTATCTCAGTGATTATGGCTTGCTTCCTTTCCGAGCCCTTTGAGATCCTGGATTCAGGCTACCATCTGTAACGTTAGCTCTCGTACTTCTTGCTGTAGATAGGGAATTTGCTCTCGAGGGCCACCAATGGGCCGGTTAAGGGGGAGTTGAGGTTCCAGGAGATTTCAAGGAGCATGTCTGCTCCATATTGGCAATGGTTTTGTTTGCACCCCCTAGCTGAAGCTAACTCCTAGATTGGACTGGGGGCTCATCCCAACTCGGGGTGGGGGAGATCAAGGGAGGGGAGGGGCTGCTGCTAGGGAGGAGTGAGCAACGGGCTGAGCTACCAAAGGGGCTGGCAAGGCGAGCAAAGCGCTAACAGAGGGTGTGGCGTGGCTGAGCAGAGGTGGTGGCAAGGCTGAGCGGAGGCTAGTGAGAGGGCTTGTGAGGCTGAGCGAATGTATTGGCGAGGCTGAGCGCCGGGCTAACAGAGGGTCTGGTGAGGATGAGCGGAGGTGCTGGGGAGGCTGAGAGAGAGAGAGAGAGAGAGAGAGAGAGAGAGAGAGAGTATATTATAGTCTATGGAAGAGAGAAAATAAGACTAGAGAAACTAAAATCAGTTGAGGAGTGAGAATCCATTAAACCAAAATGTCAGTTAAGGACTGAGAGTCCATCCTAGTGTCTTAGTATGTATTGCATCAGGTATAGACTGAGCTTCTCCACATCTACATCGGGGTCTTAGCTGATTTGAAATCCGTAATGACAGCTATACCTTCCCGATATACTGCCCACTTGCCATTATTTCAGGCTTATGGTACTTTCTGAAGTTCAGTAGCCTTCATCTTAAGCTGTTGAGGGGTGAGATCTTCCGCTATCTGTATCTTGGTGCCTTTCAAAGCTTTGGTTTGGGGAGGGATTGCCAACCTATCCTCATGTCTTGAATGTCATGATGGCATGATTTTGCGGTGTGCGTTGGAATGCCTCAACTACTACAGTATCCCAAGTGATGATGGGCACAGCACATATGCATGCGTGTGAGTCCACATCAAAAGCTCTTTGAAAGATTGACTCTTTTTTGTGCTGCACCCATAAACGGGTAAATGCCATTATAGGCATTTTGTGTAGAGAATATGGTCCCGATGACCACATTGGCACAGACACATTCTCAGCCCAACAGCAGTCATAGACATCTGTGCAGGGTATTTTTTGCTATGTGTCTCTTTATCACAATTTATGGAGGACACACATATTGTGTCAAGCAGTGCATGATCTTGTGATCAATCTCAAATGTTTGAGTATAAATAAAATTTAGGTTCTAGTGTATAGAGGAACTCGAAAGAGAAGCCCTCTTGTGAAGCGACTTTCCAGACCTTTCTAGAGCACTATTCTTTAAATGCAGGTCTAGGCATTCTTTGACTGGCCAATGGCAACAATTTCTCACTTTATTTTCAGCATCTTAGCAAAATTTTGTCTAGCTGAGATTCTCATTTCACTGTAAAAGCGTCTTTTTATGGAGTGGAAGTATTATTAGACTGAGGTGAAGAATTATTTGATTCTTTTAAGGTGAAATAGATTTGGAAGGTTGAATTTGCACTTGCGGGTTGTTATGATTCTAGTATAAACTTGGGCCCAAAACATAAGGCCACACTGAATTTAAGAATCTTTGATAAAACAGATGTTCTCTTCAGCAAGTATTTGTGATTCCATGCACGAATATGAGCCATGTGCAGACTCCCACATGCGTCGTCTTGTACATGCACAAGCTGAATAATTGCACATGGCATGTAAGTTTCTCCAAATTTTAGTCATTAGTTAAAAGCTCCAAAAGCTGCAGCAAAACGGGAACCTTGGCATATAATCTTTTTGTAGAATTTTCAAGTAGTTGCAACCTATATAGAGGGTAGGAACAAACCAATACCAGCACAACTGTCTCATTCCCATGATTCTGGGGAAGTCGCGGAACAAGAGCGTTCAATCTTTTGTCCAAAACAAGAGACTCTGTCTGTTTGATCCACTAACTCAGTTGCTGAGATTTGGGGTTCAATCATGTCATGGGAGCTAGTGCCTGTTAAATTTAATAGATTGCTCAGAGGAGGATAATTCCACTTTCAGCTAGTGCCTGTTAAATTTAATAGATTGTTGCTCAGAGGAGGACAATTGCATGATATATTACTTTCAAAATGAAGCCACAAAAAGAGACTATCAGCTTTATTATGCAGTATGTTTTTACTGCAGAGATTTTTCCTGGGCTGGGCATGCCATGATGCTTGTTATTATTTATGTAGAGAGCACCTGATTGTGAGTGGACATCGAAACAATTGGGGTTTTTTCCATGAATAGGAAATATAAATGATTGTAAAATTGCACTCCCAACAGGATGATGCAGAGAATCAGAGTGGGTTGCCTGCTGGAACTGGAGGAGGAGAATCTGTTACTGCTAAGGTAAGTTTAGGAATCTATTATACATTAATTTCATTGAAAATACTTTTCCAATATCACTTTGTATATGGAACAATTGTTCACTTTTGATATGCATATTGCTCTGTAGGATGTAGACGAGCCTTTGGAAGTTGCCAGTGGTTCTCCACTTCCTGGAGTGAAGGTTAGATGTATTGTTCTTAATGGTTGGATATGTAATATCATAAGGATGAATCTATTGTTTTTCTTATTGAAAGCTTTTTGTGTCGAGTAAATTTTTTTGAGTATTATTGGTGATGGATGTCCAGGCTTCTGGAGACACTGTGCGGATTCCAAAGGATGTACTTGCAGTTTTACGAGATCAAGTCTTTGGGTTCGATACCTTTTTCGTGACAGGTCAGGAACCTTACGAGGTAGGCTATAAGAGCTTCATTGTGTAATTACTGTGTAGCTCAATTATAAATGGGGCTTGTCAGACTAGCCTTGTCAGTTTTTATGGATGCATCAGTGTTCTGATCTTTATCAGAAAAAGATTATAAAGAGTAGCAAATTCAATCCATAAGAATAGAATTGGAAAGTGAATCAATCGAAGTGGATGGACAAGAAATCTATTTTCTTGCTTTACTTATGTACTTCTTATGTTCTGCTTGTAATTTCTAATCAAAGAAAGTCCCATGACTCCCCGGCAAGATTCCATGTCTAGAGTGCTGATCGGGTATTCCCAAGAACCTCTAGATTGTGGATATTTTGCATCATCTGTTGCCCACAGGATCTCTGGCATATCCTTTACTTACTTTGAGAGGACTCATAGTTGCACTACTATCTGTGAGTAGTTGAGGTGCTGCTACACGAGATTGGGCATACTCAGGAACATTTTTTGAGTAAGCTGTTGGCACCAGCAGCCTTTCCAAGATATACATCCAACCCCTAACACCATTATATCCCACAGAGTAGGTTCCCTTGAGTGTCCCCGCCGCATCAAGACATATCCCATTTTCGGATGCTTTGGCTTACACATGATATCCCCCACTCTCCGAGCCACTAATGTCTCCTGGATATTCTCCCGTGTTGACATTTTGAGGCACACTCTGTACATGATCGCTGGACTTTGTAGAGCTGTCCTCTGTTATCATAGGCTAATACATGTTCACAATCTTCACTGTTCTATTCAGAGTTGCATTCTGTGCACTCCAGAGGAGTGTCTTTTTTATTTCCATTTCTCTAGGTTACAAGCAAATTCTCCCCTATATTGGGGGGAGGAACCCCTCAGTGGGTACAAGCACCCAACGGGCTGTCGACTCTCTTTTTCTTACCCCTCTCTCTCTCTCTCTCTCTCTCTCTCCACGAGGTGGTTCGACACAAAGAGCATTTACTCAGGATGCAGAGATAGGCCTCATGCACATTGGCCGACTCGTCTCAGAGCATGATCACAGAGTTATTTCAGTCAGATCACACAAACCGCACGGTCATCTCCAGTAGGCGCAGTAGAGATCCAAAGCCTGAGGCATGCCACGCTCGACAACAGATGGACACGCAGATCACATTGGGCGACCTCCCACAGACCTAGGGCGTGACCCACAGGGGTTACAGTAGCCCTGGTCATGAGCAGAGTCATTGCTAGGAGATTGAGACGGGCAACGCCCATAGAGAGTCGCCAGTGCCCCATCACTAGATACACATCAGCACGGCCTTGAGCCCTCCCTCGAGCCCCCCTCGAGCCCTCCCTGAAATTTACCCCCTTGTGGGGTCATATTGTATTGGCCAGAGCCAGCGTGATATGATGATGTTTGACTTTATGATGGTGATTACGATGATGATGTTGAGGATGATGATGATGTCATTACTGATGATATGACTATGTACCACTTAGGACTTAGCATTCAACATGGGAGATGATGCTCGTTTAGTAGCTCCACCCTTTCTGCTTGTTGTATCGGGCTTTCTACCAGTCTCATAGACCCATTGGTCTTCTGTAGACTCTAATAAACTGTGTCTGTGTGTGTGTATGTGTGTGTGTGTGTGTGTGTGTTGCATAAGTGAAGACGCCTCGCTAAAGGTTTAAAGAAGGTCTTGCTGCGATTACACGATCATTAACCGTTACATGTTACATTGGTGTCAGAGCTTCGGTTTGTGATCCAACTTCACTATTGCAAGTGCATGGTTGTGTTAAGATCAGGAAAGACCACACATCCAAGCGCCATGGCAGAAGAAAAGAGAGATGAGAACAATGAGTCTAAATTCCAAGAAGACAAAAGATAGCCATAAAAGTATGCTTCCGCTGAAGTGGTGGAGAAGCTTCTGGAGCAGAATAAACACCTCTTAGCTCATGTTGAAGAAAATTCATGGCAGCTGGAAGAAAGCAAAAGAGAGTTGGAGCAAAGGAGGCTGAAAGCCTTACGAAGCCAGAGAGTCTCGAATATCAAAAACTACTCTTGCTGATGAGAGTGGAACACAAAAATAGGAGGTACACTTGAGACATTACCATGCTGCTATGCTGCCATGCCATTGAGAGGGGAAATGAAGGGCGGATACGGGATTGTTGCCTTCATGACTTGAAGATGGGCAAAAACAACATGAGGACTTTCG
The DNA here is from genome assembly GCF_047967505.1 of Dipteris shenzhenensis. Classification (NCBI taxonomy): domain Eukaryota; kingdom Viridiplantae; phylum Streptophyta; class Polypodiopsida; order Gleicheniales; family Dipteridaceae; genus Dipteris; species Dipteris shenzhenensis. The sequence continues at coordinate 20,482,747 of NC_141599.1, forward strand.
GCAAACCTGGAAGTAGGATTTCTTTGTACCATTGTGGATCCTGTATAGTTTTTGATTTGGCTTTCAAAGCCGGAAATGGTGTAATGAATTTAAAATTTATGCTTTATTTGTGTACTCTGTTTTGGTAAAAAGGATGCTTTTAAACAAAAGAAGCAGCAAATGCTGAATAATATTCCAATGGAAAGCCTCGTTGCTATCTTTAATCTGGTCCAGCTGGAAATAATCATTGGGAAGTAAAGCTGTTTGTAAGTTCACATACAGGTATTTCATCATCTAACCTTATTTTTCACACCATCGTGCATTTGTACGATGTATTACTGTTGTTTCAGGGTGGTGTTCTATTTAAAGGGAATCTCCGTGGTGATGCTTCCAAAAGTTATGAAAAAATAAATAATAGACTCCAAGTAAGCCGCGCATCGTTCTTCCTATCATTGGATTCCTAGTTGTTACAATTGACCACAGATTTACCTATATATGTTGACGTGTTAAGCATTTTGTTATTCTCCCTGCTGTTTCTACATAAATTATGTAGATTTTTTATCTTTAGAACAACAAAAAATCAAAATTTGTATGATTGGACTTATTCTAGTCTTACAAAGGTATATGTTGCAGGATAAGTTCAAAGACCAGTATAAGCTGTTCCTTCTGTTGAATCCTGAGGATGACAGGCCAGTGGCGGTTGTCACACCAAAGGAGTTGGTAGAGCCTGATCCTGCTAGTAAGGTTTCACATTACGTTTTTGGTTTAGTGTCTGTATTTTATTTGGTTTTATGTGGGATTTGAAAGTTCAAAGTTGAATGCACTTTAACAAATGGATTGGCATTTTTGTAGCCATACCCGAGTGGGTCGCAGCATCTCTGTTTGGGTTGGTCACCGTATTTACAATCCTGCTTCGGAACTCTCCTTCACTACAATTAGATTTCTTGTAAGTCATTGTATCATTTGAACGAATCACCAATACTGTATTTCTGCTACTCCTGCATACAGGCTTCCTTTCAGCTGGAAGTAATAGGATATGAATCTATAACCACATTTTTTGCTGCAGAAAAACATATATCTCATGTTCTCAAAGAAAATATAGCTTTTACCTCCGCAAAGAAAGAAAGACACATAAAGAAGAGTGGAAACTTCGTAATTTAGCCATCTCCTTGCTGGGTATTCTGTTTCAACAGGTCATGCTTGAAATTTTCCAATATACATGGGTGTTCATGTTACAACAATACTTAAAAAGAGTGCTTAATTTATGGCTGCATTTGACTGTAACATGCTAGTTAGGAACATGTGTAACATATTGGAAGTAGCTAGAAACACATGTGACAAAAAATTTCAGAATTTGACTCATAAAAGCTGTATGCTTGAAACACAGAAGCATAGCATTGAGGATACAAGATGAGTCAGTGTAGAAGATGGTCCATGTGCATAGGTGACACTCTTCGAGATGGTCCTATGCTAGTTCCGTTGCCTTTTGGTCCATCTGAGCTCATGTGAGTTCTTCGGCTATCCATATCAAGGTACCTTTTAGCTGTAGGAGTGGCAAAGAAGCTTGATTCGTAATTCCTTTGTGCTAAGTGTAACTGCGGCATGCCAACAAATGTTAGTTGTGGAATCTACCCCGTCTTCGTCTTCTTCTGGCCATTCAAGGCAAGGGGTAGCAGTCTGATGTGCGCTAGAGTCTCATTGTATGTATCTTGCTCGTTGAACTAGCCAGATCCTTGATTGTAGAGACAAGGTAGGTTTGTATATACACAGCCCAATCAGGGTGAAATCCACATGTATAATTTTGGGGACCCAAGCTCTCCACTAGATTTTTATAGCCTTTGATGCTGCAAGTATCACGAAAGGAAAAAGAGAAAGTAGATCAGCCCATGGTTGATGTAAATGCAGGTCACTCTTATGTGGATGGTGACAACTTTTGACTAGGAGGTGAAGGAATAATGAGCCACACTACACATTGAACACTATTGCTCTCTTCAAGTGATGAATAGTGAAGGGTCACTTGTGAGTGTGTGATGGAGAGTGGAGACGCAACCTCCACTTATCTAGACCTAGCAGAGGGCTAGGCTTGACCGACCATGTTCGATGCGAGGAGCAAGGAAAGGAACTTGAAATGCAAGGAGGAGACAACAAGCTGAAGGAACTGAATTGTAGTTGCAAATTGATAAGGTGAAAGTCCAAGAGATGGCTAATATAAGGCCCAAGTCAACCAAAGTCAACTTAGGTCTAAAATGTCCTAAGTGTACTAGGTGTCCCAATAGGACTAAGTGCCCTAACTAGCCTAGAAGGCTATACCCAAGGCAAATGTCAACAAATCCCCTCCATGGTATGGCTGAAATATTGTGGATACATCTCAGGTGTACTTGGAAGCTATATCATGGTTGCACATTTTCGTCCATTGATGGATTCCATTGATGGATATAGCAACCTATTATAGTATAGGGAAGTAGAATTACGTAACAAATGGTACCAAGTGTAAAGCTTGCCAAAAAGCTTCAAACTTGGGTCTAGGTAGAGCCTTTGTGAACAGATCTGCTAGGTTGTCCTCGTGGTAATGTAGGACAACTGTATATCTCCTAGCTGCTCTCGAACATAGTGATAGTGCACCTCAATGTGCTTGGTATGTGCATGAAAGACATGATTACATGCAACGGCCAAAGCACTCTAGCTATCAGTGTAAATCGTGGTAGAAGATACGTTATCAAGATGTATAAGTAACTTGCGATGCAAACACACTTCACAGTGGCTGCCTTGTACTCACAATTTCGCTATGTGCGTGGCTAACATCAAGGTTTGCAAGTAACTTGCAGAGCCAAACACACTGTACAGTGGCTGCGAAGGCTTCCTTATAGTCAACTTCACAACGTGAAGTAGCAACTGTAGGCTGCTTCTTGCCGAACCGAGAAATACATGAAGAGCCAAGCATGAAACGGTTGCCACTGTGAGACACGGGTGCCGTAACAGCCAGTCCGGTCACTGTCAGTGAAAGCATGCATAACTTGTGAAGACTTATCATCATATAACAGTCCCAAACACTTCCTCATCATCATCAGTGTCATCCTCCTCATCCTCCTCACCACCATGATCTGAAACGTGACTATAAGATGATGAAGAAGTCCCTCACTAGTTGTGTTGCCCTCATCATCATACTCAGGCTCTCGCTAGGATTTTGTGGTAGGATTACCACGAAACTCTTATGGGCATGATGCAATTTGGGTGATTTGTGGATCGACTCACCAAGTGTCATGGTTCATACTTACAAGAGAATATTTCAGCTTGCTCCCCTATTTGTGGAAAAGTTGTTTAGCCTTTATGGTTTGCCGTTTGGGCTAGGAAATTATTGTTTATTGGGACAATGGATTGCTATTCTCACATACACCCACATGCCCTTTCATTTTCAGACCCTTGACTAGCTTATTTTCAGCCTGATTATGTGTAACTACCATAGAGGACATGTAGGGAGATTTCCAAAAGTTGAATGGGACACATAGATTTTCATTTAGAATGACAACTGGAACAGCTTGTCTGAAGGGTAAATATCTTAAGGAAATGTGACATGTAGGGAGTCTCTCAAGTGTGGAATGGGATGCAGTAAAACTTTGTGGTTTCCATTCAGAATGAATGCTGGAACAGTTTGTCTGAAAGGTTCACGTCCCTGCAAACATCAACAGGGGTCACTCTTGGTTTCTTTGTATTTTTGGCTATACCTTTTAGAAGTCTATTTTTTGCAATTGTAAAAAAAGAAGGAATTGGATGTCATGATCCGTAATGCTTGCAATCCATGCAGAAGCATGCTATGTCAAAATTTGAGCTTAATAATCACAGCACATGACCTGTAGGGAGAATTCCAAATGCTGAATGGGACACGTAGATTTTCATTTAGAATGAAAACTGGAACAGCTCGTCTAAAGGGTAAAGATCTTAAGTAAATGTGACATGTAGGGAGTCTCTCAAGTGTGGAATGGGATGCAGTAAAACTTTGTGGTTTCCATTCAGAATGGATGCTGGAACAGTTTGTCTGAAGGGTGCACGTTCCTGCACATACCCCTTCCATTCTACCTTCTTTGCTGAATAAGGTCATATACTTTCTTATATTTTTGTTAGTGGTCATTGTCTGAATTCATCAGTGCTGTCTGAGTGTTGTTTAATGTTCACAAGCATAGCTAAGATCCCTTTTTTTTGCATCAAGTTGCACATATATTTGCTAAAATGGTCTATGTCCTCGTACTTGTAATTGAGACTGATGGATTTCAAAGTTGGGTATGCAAATCACAATACAAAATGACAATTGGTCTGAATCACAGTGGCCAAGTGGGTTTAAATTTATGGTTTTTGTGCAGGTCGTCATTTGGGAACTATGAGCTTTTATTGGAGGGCCTTCCAGGGGCCTTTGTGACATTGGTAACACTTGCTGCCCACGAAGCTGGTCACATTTATGCTGCTCAGAATGTTGGGGCAAAACTTGGTGTGCCATATTTCATCCCCAGCTGGCAGGTGTGTATCATGCCTGAACCAATCTAACTGAATTATGAGTTTCTTCTTGTTGTGGTTAATATTGTATCTGTCTGCCTTTTGACGTAAACTGTTGTGATAACGGCAGCTCTTGAATTCAAAATTTTGACAATAATTTATCAGTTAGAATTCAGTAAGTTATCAGTACCATTAAAATAAAAACAGGCGTTTCACTATGCAGAATTCTTGCTTCAATAAAAGCTGCTTGTTGGTCATGTATGTCCAGTTCTTTACCCATACAATGAGATTTGACACTTGTTTTGATGAATTCGAGGTCATTCCAAGAGTGTTTCTTGCTTTCCTGTAAAAATAGGTAATTCTGATTGAATTTTAAGAAAATGAATGCTACTCGGCTAATCACGGGAGCAGGTTTTGGGCCACTCCTTGCAAGCTGCTTCTGAAGGTTTTCAGCGCATTGCCTATACAAGCCAAGAGCTGCCACAAGCAGTGAGTTGGAGGGCTAAACACAAACAGATGCCTCGATCTGTGAATGTGTAAAAAGTGCCTGGCCAAGTCGTCACATGATGCTTGGATGTCCAACACAATTCCTCGACTTGCTCCCATGTGGAACTCAAGTTGTGGAATGTCAAGCCAGATAGCCACTAAGGAGACCATTGGGCAGATTTGCTGTCTGCACATGACTTCCATATTATGAGTAACTAGATATGCAGGGCTACTATTGTCTCACAGACATCATCTTCAGGTGGAAGGGAAGATCTGGGCCTGAGTGTCACAGATGCCTGGGTGTTCTCTAGCGTGATTACAGTGGCTTTTCTCATCATGTAAGCCAGTAAACCACTCCCAGCCTCGAAGAAGAAGACATCTTCACCTCCTGTGAATGGGGGGCCATGCTTTAGGTCGCAAGTCTTGGATATCCTTGGACAAGCTGTAAGGATCTTTGGGGAGTACCTCCGAATGTGCGGGGTGCCAGTGGCCGTCTTGTTGGAGTATGGATGGTCACCTCCCCATGTGTCAGCGCCCAAATGAATAGTACAAGGGGGAGGTGGACCAGGGTATGTTAGATGCCATGTGCCACATGGGATGATCTGACAAGGAATGCAAGGCTGCCACATGGACAGCACGTGGTCTTCCATGTGGGCAGCAAGCGCACACAGAAAACAAAGAAAAGGTGTACCTGGCTGCTTGGAAAGGTCTGCAACAGAGTTGGAGCAGCAGCAGCACCTGGAACCCTGCTAGGAAGCGTCGTGATGCTATGTGGCATCCTCTGGCTGGTGGTCAGCCTCAGTACGACCTGGACAGTGGCCTGGGACAGATCATGATGACTAAGACAGTCTGCGTGGACCTTCTGCAGCAGATGGAGCTTGAGTTGGCAACGGCAGGCACCTGTGTATGGAACAATCCAGGAGCCTGGAGAGGCCCTGTACAGAGCTGGAACAGAGGCATCAGGGCTGGAACAGCTCCAGCATTAAGGCAGGGAAGCTGGAGCAGAAAGGCAACTGACGGGAGTGAAGATTTGGTCAGGAAATGACCTGGAAAAGTCCCGGGACAGGGTAAAGCCTGGGACTGCCACATGGCCAGGCGGGTCAGCAACAGGCTGACCAAGTCGGGGTTTACAGACCTGGAGGTTGGCTTTTAAGGCTGATCGACTCCGCTATTTCAGGGTCCCCTTGGGGCCTATAAAAGGGGCCTTCTTCTGGGCTCAAACTATCCATTTGGTAAGCAGTTGTTGGGAGCATATCAGCCTGCTTCAAGATGCCATCTAGGAGGATACAAAGGCAACAAGGGAAGTGGCTGATTGTACCATACAAGGAGCTCACAGGTCCTCACCATTGGCTGCCCTCACAGCAGCAAGGAAGATGGGATCACGGAGGGAACTTGTGCCCACCATTGGTTGCATTCAGAGCAGCGAGGAGGTGAAGGAGTCACAGCAAGCACTACCTTGGTATTGGCTGTTCATAGGAGCAGCAAGTAGGCGTGATTGCGGCACAAACATACCAGGTCCACTCAAGCTCTAGGAGAGCACCGCAAGCCAAGTCTTTTGGAATTTCCAAGGAACATCCTCGTATGTACAGGGGTCCACATCTAGACAGCACTCCCCGATAGGGTGGGACACTGGACATAGCTTTTTTATTGTGCCCACATCGGACGGAAATATATTTTGCTGGTTCTACATCTGTCTTTGAGCATTGTCTATTTATGATCTGCACATATATTAAAGTACACATTAAGGAAATAAGTTTGGACTTGAATATACCACTGTGTGAGTTCCTGGGTTCCATAACTCTATCTCTGGGGTTAGCTTCCTTGTGCATACCCTCTGTTGTCCTCTGACTCGTCTGACATCTGAGGCAATGCTTAATGGTTTCTTGGAAATCAACTATGCACTAACGGAAAGTTGCATGCCCCCACATACTCCACCAAAGATTAAGGGTGGGTGTTGCATGCACCGTTCTATCGGTTAGTCCAAGATAGCTTTGCCACTTGCTACATGCACATGCTGTCATCATGATTCTCACTCTAGGCCAGCCGCTCAAGTTACTTCTCAGTTGCATGTATTTGAATGCAATTTGATTGGGTACACTCAGTTTGACTTGAAACAGTTTCAGTTCCGAAGTGTGACGGTTTCAAGATTTTCCAACTTGAAAAACACTCAAAATGACAAATTAAAAATTAAGTCTTAATGCAAGATATTATACTATCTAGTTATGATTTTTAGATCTAAAGAGTCTAAAGCTCTCGTCACTCCTTTACTCTAGAATTATGATCATAATAAATAAACAAAGTGATGCAATGAGTGTGTATTAGAAGCAACAAACATAAACTTTGTTCACAAAAAGTATAATCCATTCGGGAGCCCAAAAACTAGACTCCAATAGATGATAAAAGTCAAATAAAGTTCAAACCTGCATATTCAAGTTTTTACATCTTCTAGAATAAGTTATAAAATTATGCATTGAAACTTAAATCTCAACTCAAATATTACATTCTAAAGACTAAGTGTAAATATTCTCGTTGTTCAATAAAGAAATTATGTCTCCAGAAATCCCCCCCCCCCCCTTTGCTTGCCCTCCAAGGCCAACTTCACAGCCTGAAGTAGAGGTTTTACTTGGTTGATTTACAATGGTTTTAGGCATTTCACTGAAACAGGTGTCATACTGACTGGAACCAGTTTCCTAGCAACACTGGCCACACACTGTGTTAGTGTCACGTAGAAGGCTTGACCTTGGCCTTTCATTGAGGTCAAAGGGGTAGATTTACGGTTACACCTCCTCACCTCTCAAATTAGGTTTGATATGTATTGTGGATGCATTATGTCGGCAGCTTAGTCACCTTTTTTCACAGCATGTGCTTTGATATTTCAAGGTGAGCCTGTAGCCAATAATTGGCCTTTTCGACTTTAGCAATTTATCGAGTGTCCGTGATTCTACATGTGCATTTGTGGTAGATAGTTAGGGGGAAAAGTGTTTCGGGGGCCATTTTTTGGGAAAACGCCCTTTTGGGGCTGCCCAGAAACAGAAATTCTGTCCAAAAACGTTTTCCCTCACTTTACACACACACACAAAGCCCAAGTTTCCCCTTGCTTTGCAAACACACACAAAGCCCGAGTTTCCCACTCCACATCTCGCCGTTTTGGATTGCCCTCTTCAGCCCCAGCCCTCTCTTTCACTTCAACTTCAGCCTCCCTCCATTCCACTTCAACTTCAGCCTCCACTCCACTCCAACTTCCGAAACGTTTCCGTTTTCCCGTTTCCCTTAACCATGGTGGGAGGGCATGATAGCCTGGCGAGGCGAGCCTCCTTGTTTTCCTTTCATGGTGGCATAACAACCTTGCTAGACTTGGGAAGACCCAAGTCAAGGCAATCTTCTACAATGCACAAAAATCTGAGCAAGAGGACTAGAGCTCTAGAGAGGGCTGCTTTATGTGACTTAGCGTGGGAAAAAGACTATGATTTAAAGATTTTGAGCTGTAGCTCTAAGTAGTACCTATAGCCAATAGGAACTCTAATCATCAAAGGAAAACACATGTTACTATGAAGATTCATGTGAAGATGACCTACTTTGATAGTTGTAGGGGACATGCATCAAGAATTGTCATCGTAGTGGTCACAAACTATGAAGACAGTTACAAAAGCAAAATCGAACGGACCAATGTTGATTCTGTAGAAGAACAAACCAAACAAGAAAACGTCCAAGGCATGTGATATCAATTGAGTGTAAGTCGTGAATCTACAAACAGTAGCAGAAAACATGTAAACAAATAGTCATACTATGTTAGCGCACCTGCAATCGACAAGCTCATTACAAATTAACAAATCAACTTGCAAACAACTGCAAGGATATAATAATCAACAACTATAGTCATGCGGGTGGCACTATCAAAGTCTTTGAAAAACCTAGTATTATGGCAAATGAAGAGAGAGCCTTAAATGGAATATTTGTGAAGTTCATACAACAGGCTGAAGACACGACCGTATTCTGAAATTGGATTTTACACAAGTCCATTGGTAAGTTGGATTGGGTACAAATTTCCATTGAGTTGGGCAATCATCTGGTTTCTTACATCACTTACCACCATTGTATGTTGGCTATTTTTGGCAAGCTATCTCCAAAGAATCTCTTCAAGTATTTAGACAGGTGCTTTGCTTACAATTTCATCATATTGAAGCAGCTTCTTAAGCTGAAAACTTATTTGAGGTAGCTTCCTGTTTCTTCCGAGGATGCATGGCATGGACAACTTTGCAGGGGATCAGAGGCTTAAATCCATTGTTTTGGATGACATCCTTTGGGATGATGTTGGCCTATTGCTCCAGGTCACAAAGCATATTCTCATCATGTTTACGCTTCTTAATGGGGATGACCCTTCTATTGGGCAAGTGTATGAAGCGTTGGATAGGATGATTGAGACAGTTCAAAATTTGGATGGTTTGTATGGTTGGAGAGAATATGAGTTGAGGGCACTTACAACCTCTCGCTAGATAGAATATCGTTCACCTTTGGAGGTTGCACCCTTTATTTTTGATCCAAAATTTCAAGGTAAAGGGAAAGAAACGTATACAAAGGTGGTGTAAGAATGGGAGATAATATTGAGACCACTCGTCTCAAATTTAAATGATAGAAGGAAAGTGCCAGAGGAGCTCTTATATTACAGGAAAAGAAAAGGATTGCTTGGTTAAGGAGGATGCACAGAATGATAGGTTTAAGGTTTCCTCTTTCCATTGCAGGGGTGCTAGCCATTCACTTTTTGGGTGCTTGTGGAGCAATTTTGGAAACATTGCATCTAAAAAGAGGAACATGCTCGTCAATACAAACTAGGGCAGATTGCACTCTTGAACCACATGATTTCAAACTGATGAAGCATGAGGGTGATGATGAGGCCCAGGACCATGATAATGGAACTTAAGAGGATGGGGAGGCCTCTATCACTATGCCACCTTCAAACCTTCTGTCTTGACATTTGAGTATCAAGTCTTGAGTTTTCATATTTTGTATTCTAACTTATGCTAGTCTATTCGGTTGGAAAGTGGTGCTGATAGGAGGGCTTATTCAGCTTTATAAAAACAATAATTCATGCTCTAGATGGTTCTTTGGTCGAAGTCTCTCTTAGAGTAGCAATGAGCTTTGGGCTCAAAAAGATAAATATGCTTACTGCCTTACAGTGAGTAGAATGTTTTCGGCCTTATAGAAGGATTTCCAAGTAAATTTTTAAACATGCAACATACTCTTCTGGAGTGGACTCTGGAGGTTACTTATGTTTTTCTCTCGAGTATGTTTTTCTCTCGAGTATGCTTATAAGTCTGGGAAGGCTTCCTTTTTTGGGTGGCTATGCGATTTGTAACTACTCTTTCAATCTCTGATGGTTGGACACGATGGAATTTAACAGTTTTCTGCTGATATGTGAAGAAATTTCTTTTGACTAACACTAAAGTAAGGGCTTCTAAAAAATTACATCCTTGAGTTTGCCTGCTGCTTCCCTCTTTTGGATTGCAATCATTTCATGAATTTTTTGCATCAGGTGAGTGGAGTTTGGTTCTCCAAGTATCTAACTAAAACCTATATGGGATTCAAATGCTATATACAGTTTTTGAATAATTAAAACTTTTAAGTTTGCATTATTCACTACTAAGCTTTACATTGTTCATTGATCTGGAGACTTGTCACGGACGGTTATGTCTCTCCCACAAGGGACCATGTTTTCTTTTCCAGTTCTGTCAAATGCTTCTCTGGCAACTCTGTTCTTTGTGCAGCTTGGATCTTTTGGAGGGATAACGAGGATAACCAACATCTTGTCAAAGCGACAAGACCTTCTTGAAGTAGCAGCAGCCGGGCCTCTGGCTGGAGCTTCTTTGGCATTTATTATCATTCTGATTGGCTTGATTTTCCCACCAAGTGAAGGGCAGGGGATAATTGTAAATACAAGTGCATTTCATGAATCCTTTATTGTGGGTGCCCTCGGTGAGACTCTTTGAACTGAAACATTGTAACTGTCTTATATTCCTTGACTGTTCTTCCTCATGGAAAACAGTAATGAAGCTGTACCGCTTTAGCAAGTGTTTTAAATAAACCATACTTGAATTTGTAAAACACTTTGTCACCCTCATAAAGAACAATACATGCTTTACTCATTTGACATCTGGCTGGATATGTAGTTTGAATAAGTTATAAAGTTCTAAAGTAAGCACGGCTATGGTTTGCAGTGAAAGCATTTCTTGGAGACTCTCTGAAAGAAGGTGTAGGCTTGGCTGTGAATCCGCTGCTGCTTTGGGCCTGGGCAGGATTACTTATCAATGGCATCAACAGCATTCCAGTTGGTGAGCTTGATGGAGGACGAATCTCACAGGCTTTGTGGGGAAGAAAGGTTCGTATCATATCTTTAAAAAGGTATGTATCACAAAGGAAACACTTTTCCATCCTCTTAACGGAATTCTCTGACCTTGCAGGTCTGGAGTCGTGTAAACGGTGTCTCTATTGCCCTTCTTGGCCTTGCTAGTTTGTTCAGTGATGTAGCTTTATATTGGGTGGTTCTTGTGCTATTTCTGCAAAGGGGTCCCATCACTCCGCAGGCAGAGGAGATTTCTACCCCAGATAGTAAGCACACAGCTGCAGGAATTGCCGTTTTGTTACTGGCGTTGCTAATTTGTCTCCCCTTCCCATTTCCATTTTCCTCGAATTAATGCTCGAGAAGGCCACCAACCTTGATACATTCACTCTGTGTATTATCGGCCCATTAGCATCTATAGCCACACGACCCTGAAAGCGGATTTGGAATCGCTGTTGACACTAGAAGCATAGTTGCACTAGGGGTTGGTTTGTAAAGTTTTGAGATACCTATTAGAGTGTACATCGGACAGAAAGAGGCTTGGAGGATATGTCCAAAGCATTGAGTCTCATTTTAGGCAAGGTCCAGGTGCAATCTTTTGATGAAATGGTGCCACCGGGGAGAAGGCCTGCCAGTTCACTGCAATCTACTTTGTTGTCTTCAGACTTTTGGGCTACAATTTTCATTTAGGAATAAAGTTGGTAGGTGCAATCATAAGAATAAGAAAATTTCAAGAGGGTTCAAAATAAACAAAATGAAATAGTTCAAGGTAAGAGAATTTTCCAATTGTTTAAGTGATAAAAAATGACTCGTCTTTGAGACTACTACTCATTGTTAATATGGCAACTCAATTTGTTCTGTAAAGCTGGTTGAAATGCTCATCTTCTCAAGTCGTGAATTTGATTAATGTTTGGTCACGAAAGGCATGCTTGCAATTCGTAGGTGCATTTGAGAACATGGAGGGCCCCAATCCAATTATTATGGCCCTATCGGTTTACATTTAGCAATACAAGACAATTTGCAACATTCAGTCCACAAAAGACACCATCCTTGGATGAGATGGGCTTGCCGGTGCCCCCCCCCCCCCCCCTCACCCCAAAGAGGAAGAGTATGCAATCGTCGTTAGGGTTGTCCACTCAAGTCAATCTAGCTTTAAGTTGATGACATTTTTGAGATAAGGGAAGTATCTCATGGTATTTCCACGACGTTATGCTTATTCATGTCCAATTTAACTAAATATTGAGATGATACTTCTAGAGAGATCTTTGAATATCTCAAGTTGAACCAATGCAATAGTTGTACCTATCCAGTATCGCCTAAGTAGGAAGTTTTAGATGTTAGAGATTTTGTTTTTGTATTGTTGTACTATGAGTCTCGAGAGTAGGTTGCATAAGGGTCGAAATTTAAAGAAAAACATAATTTTAGAAAAACCCATTGAGGTTACTGAGGTGGGGAAAACACGGCTAACGTTGTTGCTAATGAGCTAAACTTTGGTTAACCTAGAGGCTATGGGAGATCTCAGAAGGTGGCAAAATTGAACTAGATGTAGTGAAAAGGCGTAAATTAGTTTTATGTCATCTTTAACCAAGAAAGCTTCATATTGGCTTGAGCACATGGGCAAGGGGTAGCCTAGTTAGTAGCTGCTACTTGATCTTGCCTATAGCAATAGTATTTGGCAAGCTAGTTGAAGTCCTCTCACATGGAGGTAGCATTTGTAGTTTTCAATGTTAGAACCGGTTTGTCTATCAATGACCTCTATGCTTAGGGATTGTCCCTCGTGGCTTTACAGTTGGCAAGTAGTAAGTTCTCGTTGATACTTTGGTTTTGATCTCAATTTTTGATTTGGTGAAGCAAACCCAAGAGCAAAGGGAGAGAGAGAGAGAGAGAGAGAGAGAGAGAGAGAGAGTATTAATGTCGACAGGAGACCACTAGGTTTATGGGACAACAAAAAACAGCTAGTACATCCATTCAGGAGGGCATAAGGCAACTCGTTAATGCTAAAAAAGCTCATGAGACCAAAATTGAAAGTAGCCTTGACATGGAATTTATATGTCGCTAGTAGACATCTAAAAGATATGCTAATAGTAGAAATAGAAATGCACTTTATTGCGTATGAGTAGTCTTGAGAACTATAATCCTTGAGTGATATACAGTTAGATAGAGAGAGAGAGAGAGAGAGAGAGAGAGAGAGTCTATTAATGTCCAGGGCAGACCACCAAGTCTATGGGACAACAAAAAACCAGCTAGTGCGTCCATTCAGGAGGGCACATGGTAGCTTGCAAGGAGTGCATAAAGTAGCTCATTAATGCTAAAAAAGCTTGCGAGACCAAATTTGAAAACACCCATGATATGGAAACTTTATTCTAACTATGCTAATACATCCATTCAAACTATCTCTATTCTACTCTTGATTAGTCATTTTCCCTCCTCTTTGTTCATGTTTTTCTTACACTATGCTTATGTTTTTCTTCTAAACTAGAACTATGCTCATGTTTTCCTTCTAATTCAACCAACTTTGACTTCCAAACTAACTCTCTCACTGTGTTCTCTCTTCCAAAATGTTTCACCTCCTATCTCTATTCTACTCTTTGACTTCCAAACCAACTATTTCTATTCTACTCTTGATTAGTCATTTTCCCTCCTCTTTGTTCACGTTTTTCTTACACTATGCTCATGTTTTTCTTCTAAACTAGAACTATGCTCATGTTTTTCTTCTAATTCAACCAACTTTGACTTCCAAACCAACTCTCTCACTGTGCTCTCTCTTCCAAAATGTTTCACCTCCTCCATGTACTCAAAAAACGCATTCCCGCCATCTTCTAGCACCTTGTTTCAAACTATCTCTATTCTACTCTTGATTAGTCATTTTCCCTCCTCTTTTTCATGCTTTTCTTACACATGAAAAAATGTCTTAGAGAAAACTTTCGTCCAAGCTCTATTCGCCCCTCTTCTCTCCTATTTCATTATCACTTTCATTCATCCGTACATTACTACTCTCTTCTTAGAAACCAAAGGTGCAACTTGATTCTTTGCAAAAGAAGTACGAAAAAAGGGTGTTTTATCATTTTTGCCTCTTTCTCTACCTTATTGGAGCATAGAGAATCAAGTTCACAAAAAAGAACACATAGTTTCAAGGTAATGAAGTGATTTTGCATTGAAAATTATATCTTTATTACATTTTTGTCTTACGATTCGTCTATATGTTTGTTGCAAAAAGGTAGAAAGGAAGAGAAGATAGAGGTGGATGATAGTTAGGGCCATAACATTATTTCAACATGATATTTAGAGAGAGAGAGAGAGAGAGAGAGAGAGAGGCGTTAGAACCAAAGGTGCAACTTAATTCTTTTCAGAAGAAGTATGAAAAAGGGTTGTTCTATTATTTTTGCCTCTTTCTTTATCTTATTGGAGCATAGAGAATGAACTTCAGAAGAAAGAACATATAGTTTCGACATAATGAAGTGATTTTGCTTTGAAAATTGTCTCTTTATTACATTTTGTCTCACAATTTGTCTATATGTTTGTTGAAAAAAGGTAGAGGAAGAGAAGATAGAGGTGGATGATATTTAGAGCCATAACATTATTTTGACATTTTGTCTCTAGTAGAGGAGCGACAGAGAGAGGGAGGGAGAGGGCTGGAGAGAGAGAGAGAGAGAGAGAGAGAGAGAGAGAGAGAGAGAGAGAGGGTGGGGGGTGGGAGGGGAGAGGGGGGGGAGGGAGGGAGTATAATTTATAGAGAGAGAGAGATGATTATTATGTTTATTTATGGTTTCCAAATGATTAACAACATCTCTCTGGGACAGGGACTATGGAGATGGAGAATGATTGATATCGAGGTAATTTGGAATTTGTTATACTGAAGAACATCAAGGATGAGCATGGGGAATGGATTTCTCAGCTCTACAGAAAATATTCATGGATAACAATGCAATTCACTAATCGTGGGTGCTATAAAGTGGCTTGAAAGGATTCACTAGGCATCTCCAAACATTGTAAGGAAAGAATCGTTAGTCTCTCCAATGTTGGCTCTTTCCCACGGCTTCCACAGGAAGAGCAGGATATTCTCAATATGCAGGGTTCTGAGGCCTTTTGTCACCTACAGATATATCGGTGTTGTCATTTGTAGCATAAGCGTTGCTTAGGACCTCGATTCGTATTCCGATGAGAGACGTAGGCTTAAGTGTGTTAAGCAAACATAGTGCATGCATGTGTGAAAGGAACGTGCATCATCATGGTTGGGGTAATAAGGCTTTCGCCTTGATTGGGGGTTGAAGGCTTTAGGAGGAGTTTAAGGGTTCGAGTGAGGTTTAGGGTTTAGAAGGAGGTTCCAAGAGGTTCTAGAGTTTAGAATAGGATCAAGGGTTAGAAGAAGGATCCAAGGTTCAGGGTAGAGTACATGGTGGAAAACTCGTCTCCCTCGTAGATCATGGAGGTCAAGGGTTGACGAACTAAGGGTTTAGGGAGAGCATAGGAGTGGGAGAGGAAGAAGGATGTAACACAACTACATCAACACCCGCCCTTGCGGGGGCAGACACCAGTTGCACCTCACCAAATCTGCATGCAGCTACACTCTGGCCAACTACACCTCTACCAATGCTAGCCAAATCCACATACAACTCCACTGCGGCCAATGCCTCCGACCATCCTTTACCCCGATTTCCCCCCTGAAATTCAAGAAATCCCTTCGACTCCTCCACAACACAACATGGCCAAGTGCCATCGTGATGATGGGGATATTGGCCTCGATGCAGAGGGGAACAATTTCTTTAATCGCAACAATTCTCACAACAATAATAACAATCAAGGTAGACGCCCCCTGGGCAAACTCGAACTTCCCAAATATAATGGTAGGGGCGATCTAGCCTGATTCCTCTAGCATTTTGATGCTGCATGTCGAGTAGGTGGAGATCAATCCAATGAAACCAAGGTGGCTTGGTTTCCCATGGCCTTAACTAATGAAGCGTCAGAATGGTACTTAGATCTCCTAGTGGAAGAAAGAGCCACATGGGACCTGGTGCAAACTGAATTCAAGAGGCGCTTTCAAACGGAGAGACTACAAGATGATCCCGCTCTCCAACTAGGCAAGCTCAAACAAGGTCTTCGAGAAGATGTATGCACGTACCTGGGAAAGATGAAATGCTTAATTTCCAAATGTGAACCATGCCCCGATGCAAAGTACCTCACAACCTGGTTCATTTTGTCTGAATCACAATTCAACAAAAAAAATGTTCGAGTAAGGAAGAAAATCCACGAAGACATGAAAAAGATTAGCAGTGACGAGATGTTCATTGCTGCTCATATGGCAGCCATTGACATCGAGGATGGCATGACTGACTCTGACACTAGCAGTGATGATGGAAGATCCAGTGCACGAGATAAGTACTCTAAAAAGGGCAAATCCAAGTCCACTGCTAAAACGTCTAATGAAGATCGCCTAGAGACATGATCATGAAGCTAAAAGAAGAAATGATGCAAGCCATGGAACAAAAGCTTCACATGTCTCAACCGCCACCCCAGACTTATCCACGGCGAGAAAATGTATGGTGCCCACACTGCATGGCTAATCATATAGCAAATGAATGCTCGGTCCTAAGAGCCAGGATCACTACACAAGCAAATCCACCACCAAGGTTGTGGTGCCATATTTGCATCGTTGGTGGCCATTATGAAAATAGTTGCATCTTCAACATGCGCAACAACCCACCTCGACATCAACAATACCAATCGGCACCCATGCCAGTGTACAGGCAATCGGTACTTGCATAAGTGCCCCTAGCTCTGAGGCTGAATCATGTTCCCGTTCGGACACAAGTCCCGCAATTACTCAGGAATCCAAATCCACGGCCATATCCAAGAGCACCAAATCTAGCTCCTCAGGCAATTCCAATACAACAAGTGCAAGTTGAGGAAGTGGACTCGCCATTCGAGTATGAAGCCGAGTACCCAGTGTACTATGTAGAAGGTGTAGAAGGTTTAATACCAGTCTATGCAAATCAAGTTCGACCCAACACATATCGAGCGCCAATCAAGTATGGCATAGGCCATGCCTATATGGATTGTCCCATTAAAAATAAGGTCCCACAATAAACTGAGGCTAAAAACTGAGAATAAGCCTGACGTCCCAATTGGCATTATTGGGGTGGACCATCAAAGTATGGGGCCGGCAAGCATAATATCACAACCTGTGAATGTAATTACACGCCAGCAAAAAGAGGCCACCAAGGACCCTAATATTCCAATCCAACCAACTTGACTTCTTCACAAGAAAGCACAAGTGCCTCTACTGCCGCCAAGCAATGAGCAGCCAAGCTCATCCACATCAGCTCCCAAATGCAGAAGTGGACAAGGCTCGATTTCAAGCACTTCAACAATGGGTACAAAAGGAACAAGCTCAATTTGAGGTTGAGAAGCAAGCGCAAGATCCAATCCATGACTTGGCCCCACCGAGTATTGATATTGTACTCGAGCCTCTGTTCCAACAATGAATCCACAAGATAATGTACCCACACGCCAACCCACCCCGCCGTTGCCAAAAAAGACGACTGAACTAAGCGCAAAAGTTTATGCACATTTGGTGATCAAACCCACAACCTATCTATAGACGCCTGTGCGCTCTACCACCAAGACACACACATGCTTATGCACATAAGTGGCATATTCTTATACATATGCTTATAGACACTTATTCTGATCACTCCAGCATCATGAAAAAGTTCCGATGACATAGGGTCCCGCCAAATCCACTATGAACAAAGCAAAGACCCCTAAATCTATCATCAGGTGTCACAGGTAGGTGGTTGCTTTGACAAGTATCTCGTACTAGATACTCTCTCACTTGTCTATGCATATGCTACTTCTTTGCTTTTTATAAGTATGTTATTAGTCTGATTCGCAGACCTCCATATGTGAATGTTATCTCTGATCCTCTAGTGCTTTTATGTAGTCCCATAACGTAAATGATATAGCCACCTATACTTTATTCAAGGCGATCGGTTGCCTAGAATGCTTTGTTGTCACTACTCTTAAGTATGGTCACTATAGAAATTCAAAGAGAGATAGAGATGAAGATTGAGACAGATGAGAAGGGTAAACCTCGATATGCCATATTTCAAAATAGGGTGTTTACATAGTTCGAATCACTGAACAGCATGTCTTTTAGACTATCTGTTCATGATCGTTAATTCAATAAATACAATTAAATGTTAAAATTACATTTCTTTACACCCCCTTAATGCTAACATTTGATTATTGATTCTAACTAGACCTAGTCTTTCACAACAAGCTTCATGCTTGGTTGTAGGCAGAGGCTTCGTTAAGGTCCATAGGTGTGTGTTCAAGCTTCAACTTCTAATCTTCTACCATAGCTTCATGCTTGGTTGTAGGCAGAGGCTTCGTTAAGGTCCATAGGTGTGTGTTCGAGCTTCAACTTCTAATCTTCTACCATTTCCCTGATGAAATGGTACTTCAAGTTAATATTTTTTGTCTTTTCCAAATGCTTGGGGTTGCCGGCCAAATATATACAAGATTGGTTGTCACAGTAGATATGTAAAGGTGGCTTTGGAATTATCTTTAGTTCTTCAAGTAGCATTTGGATCCACAAGCCTTCTTTGGTAGCAAGAGCAACTGCTACAAACTCACCTGATGATAGATTTAGGGGTCTTTGCTTTGTCTGTAGCGGATTTGGCGGGACCCTATGTCGTCGGAGCTTTTTCATGGTGCCGAAGTGATCGAAATAAGTGTCTATAAGCATATGTATAAGAATACACCACTTATGTGCATAAGCATGTGTGTGTCTTGGTGGTAGAGCGCATGAATGTCTATGGATAGGTCGTGGGTTTGGTCACAAAATGTGCATAAACTTTTGCACTTAGTTCAATCGTCTTTTTCGGCAACCGGTGGGGTGGGTCCTAGCCTCTTCAATGCATGAGATAAGACAAAATGGAAGCCCCTAGATTTATCCCCTGGCACCTATGATAGTGCCATCACGTAGAGTTGAGTTACGAAGGAAGCTTTAGTCACACAAAAGGTCGATGGAGATAAGGCCAATAACAGCCAACCAACATATCAATGGAGCACGTATTTGAAGCTTGGAGATAAGCTCACGTCCAACATGTATAGAGGCTAAGGTAATAAAGAGTATAAACACGGGATCCAGACTCCCTTGGTAGCAGAATAGAGAGCTTTGTAGGTATGTTATGGTAATGTTGTAGAAGAGGGAAGCTCAGCCAGAGGGAGATCACGGCAAGTGAGGTGAAGCATAGGTGGAAGAAGAGGTAGAGTAGCTATGCGAGTAAAGGAAGATCCAAGAAGCGACATTGCCACCATAGGAGCTTATCAAAAATAGCTTATGCCCACCGCTTCACCATAAGGTTGCCAGTAAGACCCTTGTCACCACTTAATGTCACATGTAATAGGCTAGGATCCATAATTAATACCAATATGCCTAGTTTTCAATATTTTAATCACATTTTTACCATTAAGAGTCACTAATTTCCAACCCTCCGATGCTAGAAAACACTAATGTAGAACCTAAAACTTTTAAGTTTATGCAGAGTACTTCCATTTGTCATGGGACACCAAGCTTATAAGTATAAATATTGGGAAAGAAGAAATTTCATTTTAAAAGTGGAATCATAATTTTGTCACTAACTGGAACTAATGGTTTATCGGTGTAATGTAATTTTCTTGTGAACTTAGTATCATGTATGAATCTTCTAGTTACAAGGTTGAGTTAGCATCGAAAACCACATTCAAGTTACAACTTATGCCATTAGTCTAATCACATTATCATAGGATATCATATAGTTGATATATAAAAACAACCATACCCAACAAAGTAAAATTTTACAAAAATTCCATGCCACAATCAAGCTGAAAGAACAATCTTATCCAAGCAAAAACTCTCCGCAAGTCATTAAACTTCCTAATTGCCAGTGTCCATGAAACTCCTGAAGTAACGTCCTCAGGGAATTATTACAACACTCAAACTTCCATCAAAGATCAAACCGTCCTACATATACCATTACAATAAGGGATGCTCCAAGGGTTCCTTGCAGTAGTAGCAGAAACATTTATTATAAAATCAAACCACTCATACATCCATAGCCTTCCCATGAGCTAACTAATAACAAAACAATCCAAATAAATCCAAGGCAGGTGTATACAAAATATCCATGCAACAATCCTAGTGATAGCCACCTTTCCTCAAGTAGGATCATCAAATAGATACCTCATCATTCACAGTGATGGCAACTTGCATAGAACATACAAGGCACATCACAATGTGAGCATCACTGACCCATCATTTAAACCACTTGCGACTTGTAAGTGTGACTTGGTAAAGAACAAAAAAGTTGCACTCACACGTGTGTGTGTGTGTGTCTATGCATGTGTGTGCGCATGTGTGTGTGTGTGTGTGTGTGTTGTGAGAAGGAGTGTGTGTGTTAGTATGTGTATGTGTGTGTGTGATTATGTGCATGTGATGATGGCATACATGTGTAAGAGTATGTGAGAATGAATAATAGTGTGTGTTCTGGCAGAGATGAGTGTGTAAAAAACTATGTGTGTTGTACAGTAGATGTGTGTGTGTGTGTGCACGCATGTGTGTGCACATGTGCATGTGCAGAGAGAGAGAGAGTGAGAGAGAGAGAGAGAAGGGGGGGGGGGGATTGGAGGATTACACATCATCATGATAATGGGCGGTAAGGGTTTGGCACAAGGCTACAAAACCTAGATTTTCCTACCATGCATACTCTCCATAGCTCTTTCTATTGTGATATTTTCAAAGAGGAGAAAGCATTCTAGCACATTCTTTAGAGGGATGATTACAAAGAATGTGCAAGTATTGCAATTACCTTCATGCACTTACTTGCGATTAGTCTCCCATATGGGCACTTTAGCCTAGGATAAATTCTCTATGCCCTTGGATGTGAACATGGGCTTCATGCTTAAGGAGCTCGTCCATGTAGCATCAAAGCGACACATAATAACTATAGTGCTTTGCTAGCTGAATGTGGAAGCATTGTAGGGATGACCCATTTGAGAGCAATGAAATGGATTACAGTGGTTCATGAGTCAATATCATGTCGGTGTGAAACAATGCAGATGTGATTTATTGTGATTATGTGTGATTGACAGAAAAATGGAGTATGATGTGCAGGTGCTTACCTTCTTCATACTGATGTTGTTGGTCTATTTTTATGACTGTTCTTATTGAGAGTTGGTGTTGTACTGTATGTCCCTTGTGAAACAATAGAGCTAAGGTTTTTTTTTTTTTCAATGCTAGTTTTGAGACATATTTGAGATGATTATTATTTATTGTGTATTGTTTCATTTTAAAACTTTTAAACTATACAAGTTGCCTTGCATGTGGGGAGTTAGAATAGTCCTTCCCAGACATCAATAATATGATGGAACGTGCTATTCCCTTAGCATATTGTTATTTTTAGAGCCTTCAATTGTTGCATTCTTGTTTTAGCTTCAAAATGTTAAAAATACTATAAACCTTGTACATAATCATGAACTTATGAATTCATTTAACAAAACGCATTTTAAGTGTACATTTGATATTAAAAAACCCCCAAAAATAAAGAAATCCAAAATTTTTAAATAATAATGTGCAATGTAAAACTAGAGTACATCACCCTAGCAAGTAGGAACAACATGCACAAAAAATCTTACTTTTACCCATGGTGTAACACCCTCATATGCTATATTGATGTTAGCCTTGAGTTAGTATCAAATGAGGTATCAATATTAATTATGGGCGACCTTTATGTAAACAACTGCAGAAGTAGAGGTCTTTTGTATGTCCAGACAACGATCTTTTGCACATGTCTATGTCCAGAGACTGTGCCTCAAAGAATCCCAACCTAGATGCCTTTGAATCACTCATCTCCTCACGCCAGAGGATGATAGGATGATATGGTGTGGCTTGTCATGTGTACACATGCTCTTGTTTTGTTTTTTTTGTTGGATTTTTCTTAATGAAGATGCTACGGCTCACGTGCCATTGTAGGCCATTAATACCCAAAACAAAAAGCCCAAATAGACAGGGGTCTGTTGCTCCTTCAATTTCCAACTTGAATTCCCTTCACTTAGTGGTGTGGGATCCCAATTTCATGGTTTTGAAAAAAAAATGGCCATCCTCTGGATTCAATTATGGTCTTCTCCATTGTTGCATTATGCAAAGCGAAACCCTTGCTCATTGTTTTATCACCATGCTTGCCTCTACCTCCATCCCTGCCATCACCATCACCTCCTCCCCATGAGTAGGCCACCAAGTCTTTTATAGAAACACGTAGCCATAAGTGGGCAAAAGCTACAGGACAACGGCCATCACCTTGATCTTGAGTAGCTTTTGTGAAAACAGCCTCGCTGAGGGGAGATTTGTGTTGCAAGGAGTGCCATGGCTGCACCCTCTCCAACCTCTTGAATTTTGTTCTCCACCCCCATTTCTTGAATTTTATAGGCCTTTGTCATGAGAAATTTGCCTTAGCTTTGGGGGATTTTGAAAGAAATATGAGGAAAGAGCATAGCGCCATGGGACTTGTGAGGAATCTTGCTTCATGGATGCTTGATTTTGCTTCTTCCAATGATCAGAGAGCAGTTTTGGAGCTTCCACACTTGGGGTTGTTAGCATTGGGCATCATCTCCTTGGTTCGTCAGTCATGATCCCCTCCATATGTGAGGCCTATGGGGACAACTGAAGGGGCCCGTGGTCATGTTGATTTGGTGTCATCTCTTTGTGCCATCATCATCTTGGTCATGGACCACATGGTCATGGTCATCTCATTCATGAGGAATGCGGCATGAGACATGCCATGTAGTCCCTAGTGCTCACGTAGAGCCTAGGGAGCTCATTGCTTGGTCTAGGGTGCCCATCGTGGGATAATAGGGGTCATGTCCTTGGTATGGAGGTTTCTAGCCTAGCCAACCTATTGTACTCTTGGCCAATTTGGGGTTTTCCCCCTAGGGCTAGCTGATGTGGTTGCTACGGGAGCCTATATAGGCTCCCCCCCCTTCCATCACTTCTCACTCATTCTCATCGGTTCTCCTCCTCTCCTCTCCCCATCATGAGAGAGAGAGAGAGAGAGAGAGAGAGAGAGAGCCACCCCCATAGCCTTTGGCATGGGCTCCCCCATTATGGGGTCTTTTTGGCTTATTCCCCTTCTCATGTGCCTACCCAGCCATATTACGATGGGTATGCTCACGAGACTTGCAAGATTATGAATTCTCCATAATAGCAAGCATACTCAAAAATTTCAAGTACTTAAAAACTCACGAAATTGAAAGAGAATGAATGCATTGGTGGGTGCAATCCTCCCCCCATGGAAGCAGCTCTTAGTCCATCCTGCATGTATTTTCAATTATCCAAGGTTGTCACAAAAAATTGTGAGAGAGAGATCTTTCTCATCACCATGAGAAATGAGGAAAGGAGAGCACGACATGCTCAAAGGTAAAAAGTAAAGGCTTTTGCATGTCTTCTTTTCCTTAAATTAACCTATGCTCCACGTAAAGGGGTGGATGAAATAAAATATATTCACAAGCTTCTTAATTCTCAAATCAAAATTGACTCTCTCAAGTATAATCCTTATTCTTATTCCAAAATGTAGGAATTTGCTAACACGCCATATGATATCCAAAATAAATTTGAAAACTTGCACTGGTCATTGCGTGCATGGCATTTATGTCAACGAGCTTCAAGAATGTAAAAGCATGGAATATTTAATCACATTATCTACATAATTATCAATGCTTACAAATCCTTAAAACTAATGCTCAAGACGCACAGTGCAATCTTTGCACTCCTTGTGCAGTGCGATCTCTTTGCACTCCAAGAACGAAAGAAATGCAACACATGCACTTCACAATTCCTGGCCTCATAGTCACTCATCGTGACTCATGACGGTGTGACCAATGCACTCTTGTCGCAACCTAGTGTCAGTGTGCAACTCATGCACGACTTACTCAGCCCTGTGAATATGGCTCTCCAAAAATACTAGGTTTTTACAATTGTAAATACTTATAATTGCATAAATAAAAGATTAAATTTCCATAAATCCTATTCGCGTAACAAGCCTTTAAGGAAAATAAGACATGCAAAAGCCTTTACTTTTTACCTTTGAGCATGCTGTGCTCTCCTGTCCTCATTTCTCATGGTGATGAGAGAGAATGACATGCATCTATCTCTCTCTCACACACAATTCCCGATCTCATAGTCACTCGCCGTGACTCATGATAGTGTGACCAATGCACTCCTATCGCAACCTAGTGTCAATGTGAAACTCATGCACGATTAACTCAGCCCCATGCACATGGATCTCCAAAAAGCTGGGTTTTTACGATTGTAAATAGTGATAATTGTATAAACAAGGTGGGGATCCCACTAAGGCCCTTCCTTTTGGAATGTCATTATAAGTATACGTGTAAAGTAGCACAATAAATATTTTGAAAAACTTGGAAGGAAAGGAAAAAGAAAAAGCAAGTAAAGGTGAAGCAATCTGGGGAAAGGTAGATAAGTGAAAGAGAGGAGAGGGGTGAAAGATGTGTGTGTGTGTGTGGTGGATGGACCATTAAATATAAGTACAAATGTGGCCATTTTGGCAAGAGACCCTCATTTACATAATATCACATGTTTTTAATAAAGGTGGTCTCATACAAGAGAAGAGAGGCTCCATCTCTAGAGAGAAATACCTAACAAAAGACAAAGGCATTTAGGACCTCCACAAGATGACAAAAACTTAACCCTAACAACACATTAGGAGCACATTAAGAAGCCTTAAACAACCACAAAAGCAAAACTTAAACGGGTCAAATTGACCTAAGGATTGAAAGAAGTGAATTAAGTGGCAAGTTCATCCCTTAGAGCCTTGCAAGGCCAAAAAGAAATACCATCTCAAAGACTTCTAATAAGCATCCAACCACAAGAAAGAGTGCCCCAGTTTATTCAGCCATATTAAAAAAGAAACATCATACCACTCTACATACATACAAACATAGGTATGTATGTTTCTTTTAAAATTTATACATATAAAATGTACGCATATAGACATACATATGTACATACATGCAGGTATATAGACTTCACACACATGTGCACACACACACACACACACACACACACACACACACACATGCATGCACACACACACATACAAACATACATATGTATGTATTTATGTATATGTATACATCTAGGTGTGTACATGTGTGTGTGTGTGCGCACACACGTGCATGCGTGCATGTGTGTGTGTGTGTGCACACACATGCATGCGTGCATGTGTGTGTGTGTGTGCGTGTGTGCATGCGCACGTGCACATGTGCATGCATGCAACATGGATTGTTCTTACATGTACTGAAGCTAGAGCTTACTTATCTTCTTATAGATTGGGCTCTATACTGCTAGGGTTTTGGCACTCATCCATTACGCTTGGCTGATGTCACAGTGGTGGCCAGTTTGTACAAGGTTTTGATGCCTTCACCTTGGATTTCAGATTGGAGGAATTAGATTTGGTCTATGGATTGTAATTCCAAGTGGTGGCATAAAATATTGGATTAGCTTTGGTCCTACAAGCTTCCTCTTCACCAATAGATTTTTTTGTGGGAGGTGATGCTCGGGGTTATTCCATTTGGGCAACTACTAGCACATAGACATATTCTCTTGTTGTTTGTCACAAATGTCTAGCTCCAAGGGAATACTTGGTCCATGTTTTTAGGTTTTGCACTATGACTCGTGACTTTTTACTTTCTATAGCAGCATCTCTAAGCCTGGTTTCAAATTTACCCATGGAGGCATGAATTTGATATTTTTTCACTTGGGTCCGATACTAGGGACTCTAGATTCTATGGGAAGACAAAATTTTAGTGTTTGTGGAGATTCTTGTTTTTTTGAGTTTCACTATTCTGGATGTTACTCGGGCAATATTTCAATGATTGTCTGTGTGTTTGATAGATTAATCTATTTATTTGTCATACACTGAAATCTTATAGGCCCTAAAATTGTCCTCACAACTCTTATAAGTGGAGGCCTAGATCCCCTAGTATTGTGTGCATGGCCTCTCCTTTAACTGCAGAGGTTGACCACCAACCCTAACCAGTCGACCTACTAGTCCGCCTGGTTGGTTGGCCCTCCTACCCTATCTAAGGGCTCATTCCCTCCCCTTTGTGGTGGTGTTGCCAAGCCCTCTTGCAGGCCATTAACCTAGCCATAGGCAGGCTCATCTCGGGTGCCTCTTGCCCTTGGGATTTGCCTCTTACCTATAATGCTCTAGATTTGCATCCTTCCAGGACAGTTCCATGCTTTGTACCTGGCGCCATCTATTGTAGTCTTCTTCTCTTGTGAGGTGCAAAACCATGTGGCAGCCCCCCCTCTCTCTCTCTTCTTTACACATGTCCTACCCTAGGTCTCCCTCCCCCATGCTCTCCTCATTTGGCAGCTTACATATGGGGAGGTAACCTTTCCAAAAGTATGTCCTTGTATATGAAAGTACTTACCCTTACATCTTATGTTCATGCATGCATGTGCATGTGTGTGCATGCATCCACATGCACAACTCTACATGCGTGTGTGTGTGCACACGTGTGTCTATGTGTGTGTATGTGTGTGCATGCACATGTGCATGTGTGTGTGTGTGTGCATGCATGTGTGTGTGTATGTGTGCATGCATGTGTGCTCGCATGTGTGTGTGTGTGTGTGTGTGTGTGTATGCACTCGTGCACATGCATGTGCATGATATCCTCACCTAGTTAACATGTGAGGCACAAGCTTCTCCAAAAAAAGAGCACTTTCTATATGCTATTTTTCCCTTGTGGTGCCTAGAGTCTTAGTACTATTTAATACAAGGTTTCTCTATAACTTTTCCCATCCAATCTTTTGTATACAGAATGATTTCTTAAACCTTAGTATGATAAAGGCAATTGCTTACATCTCATGTGGTTTGTATTGTGCTCCCTATGGAAACCCATGATGTTAAGTGTAAATCATTGTGTCAAAAGTAGATACATGCATTTTTGTGAGCCCTGAGTAACACCACATTCATTATCCATTATCCATGATTTAAGATCCCAAATAAAATCAGGTTTATTACATGAACAATGGTTAAGTAAAGTGCAAATCCAAAACTAATAGTAGAAATACATGTACACTCTTTGATCATTGGAAATGTTCTAAGGTTAATAGGCACCAACATTAGGATTATTACTTTATAAGTGCAATATCATTGGTATACTTCTATAGGACCCACTCGTTGTGACTAATTCCTTTCTATAAGATGATATGCAATTTTCCTTTAACCAAGGAACTTCTAGGCAGTCTTGTGGGATCCAAATACTCCATAAACATTTCCATAATAAAAAGACTATTGTTTTGTTTATAATCCTTGTACAATGGGCCTCACTACAAGAGAGATTTAGTTGTGTAGAGTTCCATATACTATTCTCATCATAGCATGAGAAAGAGTATTGCCAAGCAAGGCTTCATACAAGACTTATGTTTTTGTCAATTCCAAAACAAACAAAAAGTGAGGCTACTATTTTGTTGAAGGGAAGAGACCATTGCAATGATGTTGTGTGTGACATTATCTCGTTAACGTAAAAAAAATTCAATCTCCTAACAACAAAAGTAGATCTACGATTTCATTTGGGCATTCCAACATTTTTAATTTATCTAGTAGCTACTATTTTCAAATATGGATATGAGAGATGATAGTACAATAATGGAAAATATTTAAATAAGATGAATGTTTTGCATGACAACTCATTTAATGGCTGGATCCACATAGCACTCATTGTGCAAAAAATTACACTTATATAAGATGAAAAAATTAGTCTTTTGGTCCACAAAGAGGATTAAAGCAATACCTATAATAAAGACTATGTTGATAGTGCATTAGCTTTGCAAAGATGCATGGAATGCTTTTTAAAAGTAAGGAGCCACGACAAAATTCCCAACATAGTGGCCCAAAGTAAACCAAAGTGAACATCAATTAAATGTTCTCAATAGAAGCTAGCAACAATCGAGGAGAACTAATTTAATTGTGGCAAGATGAGCCACTGGACAAAATATAATAACAACAAGCCTAGCTAGGTCAAACAAAGCAAGATGTACACAAAGAAAATGAAGGTTGTGTTTCCATGGTGTGAAACAAAGTGAATGTAGCATATAATATTCCTTGTACAATAGCATGATGGCTTTTTGAGCTGAAAATGCCAAACAAAGTAGCTAGGTACATTATTGTCAAGCACACATAGCTTGTGGGCATGCTACATGACTAAATCATTCTATTTGCATCTAGACTCCACATGTTCTTAAAACATGAGTTGTTAAAAAGAGCGGTTCAAGAAATATTAACAGTTTGTGCAGCTTGGCAATGAAAACCTTTCAATGATTTAATAAATTCAGGGAATCCAATCTATTAACAAATCTATTTATAAAACCAACATATAATATATTGTTGATGTTACTTGTAAAATAATCTCCTATCAATTGCCTAATGTGTTCATGTTGACACAAGGGCAAACCTGTCAAAAGAATGTAAGATCATGCTAAACCTAGTGCACTCAAGATTAGTAGAAGAACTAAGGAGGCTCAAAGCACACTAAATAAGACATAAGAGGGAGATTGAAAATCTATATCTCTTGCAATATATATTCTCAACAATACATGATAGGCTTCTTATATAGAGAGAGCCCTTTGAATAGTCAACACATGTGGGATCCTCTCATCCACATCTCTCCTTGTGGATATCCTCAATCCACATCTCCACATCATGTAGTCCACATCTTAGGGTGGCTACTTTAATACATTCCTTAGCACATACCTTTGCCCTTTAATCTATGTGCTCATGGCACCATATCTCAACATCTCCCCTTGGTGCCATGATCCTTTGGCTATTGCAAGGTGGTCAGATGTGAGTTACAAATCCATCACCTCCCCTTAGTGCTTGCATTGCTACTTAAGGTGGTCAAGTGTGGTTTTTACATGTCAATACCTCCCCTGGGTGCTTTCATAGCTACTCTCAGGTGGTCAGGTTTGATTACAAAAAATATAGGCAAGGTTGGCAAGGTTTTTGCTTTTCAATACATTCCATTGATGTCACCTTTTGGCTCATGGCTTGATGATGATGGCGTTTGCTTCTTGGCTTGGTGTAGCTTCATGCATGATGCTTTGTTCTTCCATGTGCCTTGGTGCTTTGTGTGTGGATGCCATGCTACGTGCTATGGTCATCTCATGCACTTGTGCTTTTGGCATGCTTATGACAATAATGTGTGCATTCATGCTTTGCTTTTCCAACTGTTGCAAAGGTCTTACCAATTGATTTCTTTCAATATTGGCAGTGTCTAATTGCATACAATGATTATGACTTGACAAGCACGTAGAGTTTAAGAAGACGATCACTTTTCCTTTTCGGAGCATGTCCAAATTCTTCCTGGATTGCAAGTTATGGCTTGTTGAAGGTTTTATGAAGAAGAGGGGGCCTTGATGATGTGGCATAGGCATTCATATGCTGCACTCACACTATGCTTAGCAAGAAGCTGTGTGCTTAGGTGGAACTTTTAACTAACCACATAACTTAACCATAGCTATGTTTGACCTTACTAGAGTTAACTCTTATCTGCCACCTGGCACTCTGCTAACCAAAGACCACTAAACCATGCAGGAGTTAGCTAAACTGAACCACGGGTCCTATCTGCCACGTGGCTTTTCCAAGGAAGCCTTACAAAAAATGAAGTTTGCAGCAGGGAGCTCGGGGCGACGCACGATTGCGCTCTCAATCTCGATTTCGTTGAAGGTGATCGGAGGTTGGGCGCTATGGCACGTCGCGGAGTCGATCGTTTGGAGAAGACGTAGTCGTGTGCTGTTGGCGAATCTTCTGCTGTAGGTCTAGCTTGCAGAGGCCGTAGGTGGAGCAAAGGCAGAGAAGGCACAGTCCGTTGAGGGAGCCGAAGATGCATGTAGGAGGCATCTTTGCTGCCAACAGCTATGGCAGAGATTTTATTCAGTGGACAAAGTGTCGTAGCAGGGGGCAGAGCAGTTGCCGTTTGGAAATGGCGAGGAGGTTGTTGTAGCCAACTGTGAAGCAAACATAGCGGTAGGAATCCGAAACAGAGATCCGATAGTGCAAGCAAGCTGGAGAAGCGAACGGAATGCTACAGAAGAGCAGTATGCTGTGAGATTTGAGTTGGGTTCTTCAAACTCGTGTGTGCTTCCCGAATGCTTAGCGCAGGGTGAAAAAAGCTCTGTCCAAACATCGGATCAGATGAATGAAGGCGTTGCTCCTCGAATCAACAGGACCTTGCCTTCTTAGTTGCCCGTATGGCTTACCGGCTGCATTGTGAAGGTTGTGCCTTTAGAGACGACGCCAGTGCTCAGCCTTGTAGAAGGCCATTGAAGCTGAGTTGGTCTGGTGGGCTATGGAGGCCGTGCCGTTAGCATCGTGAAACAAAGATGGGCTACAGCCTTGGTAGAGCCTTGGTAGAGGACGTTGGCAGTTGGTGAAGCTTTGGCGCACGTTCGAGATGTTGTTGTTGATCCTCAAGAAGAGCTTTTGAGGTTTTGCTGAAGGCTGAGGCTAAGATAGAGTAGCTTGTTGCTAGAGCCGTAGTAGTGAGTTGCTTGAAGTTGCTTTCATAGGCTATTGTATGGAGACTTTGGAGTCGCTAAGCCTCTGTGTGCATGGAGCTAGAGCCTTTGTTGCAGCTCGGATTGATGAAGTCTTGGCTGGCACTTGTGAGGAGTAGAATAGGACTTCCTAGTTCTCTCAAAGTAGGATAGAATGGAATCTAAGATCTCTTCCTCACAAGAATGGAAATGATGAGAACTCTCATGAATCTCTTGAGAAGAATGCTCACAAGGGACTCTCAATCACCCTAAAACTAATCCAGGTTTAGCTAAACCTGCTCTGATACCATGTCAAAAGAATGTAAGATCATGCTAAACCTAGTGCACTCAAGATTAGTAGAAGGACTAAGGAGGCTCAAAGCACACTAAATAAGACATAAGAAGGAGATTGAAAATCTATATCTCTTGCAATATATATTCTCAAAATACATGATAGGCTTCTTATATAGAGAGAGCCCTTTGAATAGTCAACACATGTGGGATCCTCTCATCCACATCTCTCCTTGTGGATATCCTCAATCCACATCTCCACATCATGTAGTCCACATCTTAGGGTGGCTACTTTAATACATTCCTTAGCACATACCTTTGCCCTTTAATCTATGTGCTCATGGCACCATATCTCAACAAAACCATCAAAGATGGAGATTAGTTTGAAATCCTAGTCAAACCCTTAGGTCAAATCATATGTATGATTTGCACATAACTAATAACATATGGCACCAATAGTTTGGTCATATTACTATAGTCTCATACAAATGTTTGAGAAGTAGAATATGAGCGATGGACTCCCAAAACTATAGGAATGAAAATTTTGGGAACAATGCCTTTGAGATAAAGTAAAACCATGAGTCATCTCCAAACAATCAAATCACAAGAGCCAAGGATCCATTGAAACTAGTGAATAATATCGTAGCTAAGTACGTAATTGAAATGTAATCACTAGAAGATAGCAAGGCCTTTGCCATATCCACAAATAGTGACAATGAAAGTATTTTGTGTATTTCATGATCTACTATCACAGTAGTCTTAAAGCTTTAAGTAAATCTAATCTTTATTGAAATCTTAGTGTCTTTTGTCCACTTCTCTAAACAACATGCATTATTTATATGGTGATTCATGAAAACATAGCTTAGATCTTATAATGGGAGAGGATACATATCAAAATCTTTATAGAGTCTTGTTAATAGTGCAACCTTTGTACGGCACTCTCTTTGTCAAATATACAATGATTTGGGGTGGCAAAAAGAGCTGCATAGCACAAGGTGTGCTTTTGACACAAATTATTTGTTAAACAAAACTTGGGCAATAGCCAAATGAATAATGGTTTTTTAATAAATAAAGTGCCCATAAATGTACCCAGTGATGCTAGGCTAGAACACAAGATCACAAAATCTTTAGTTCAATAGCACACACCCATATTCCAAACAATAAAATGCCAAGTTTATCTCAAATAATAAAAAATAGTCAAGTATGTTGAAGACCATAAAGCTTACAAGTTCTACAATCTAACTACTTGCAGAACGTTTTCTTCTAAAAATATGTTAAACAAGAAGGTATATATCACAGCATGTCACCATGGCTTTGATGTAAGTAGGCAAACATGCATGGTCATTGGTGGAAAAAATACTAGAGATACAATGTAAGAGCAAATATGGATGAATGTGTAATCAAGTTGGACTTTCCTTCAAGTAGAGGTGATAGCTACATTGGGGGAGTATCCTTGAGTATATTTGTTTGGATTTCAAGTGTAACCAAATACAACTAACAATTGAAGTAGCTAAGAAGCTTCTACATCGATAGAGTTGCCAAATTGAGCAAACAATTTTATCGAGGTGGCGTAAGATTTCATTAAAGACATGAATCCAAGAAGACAAGAAGCAATGCACACATATTGTATAGCTCAAGTAAATATACTAGCTAGCATTCAAGAGGTAGTGAATTCAAAGCATTGGGCACATGCTCAGAAAGAAGAGACCTTTGCATAGATCACAAGGATGAATACCATCTTATTTTTAAGGCACTTGCTTTCACTAAGGATCTTGAATTGTGGAAGATGGATACTAAACTTGCATCCCTAAATGTGACTTGTAAGATGTATAAATTGAATTACTTTGCAATTGAAATTGAAACAAGGCAAAGAACTTGAAGGACAACATAAAAGGGGAAATTTTCATTATATCTTAAATTCAAGCTATTAGTCAATGTTCGATTAATTTTTATTGTAAGTGCGAATGGAGCTTGATCTATAATGATGGCACAAACAAAGGGAAATCCTATTCATGTGGGTTCAATTGTGGAGGTTTTCTTCCATGAACTATTTTCATGGTCCAATTATTGCAACTTTGAAAAAGACAAACTTAAGGCAATGTTCATGACCATTTCAATGACTTTATGCTATTTCATATGTGCAATGTGCTTGCTTTACTTATACAAAGTTCAAGAATAATTCCTTTAGAGCTTAATTCCATTGCTTTTAAGTGTTTTATGTACCTTATGGTATTTTATTAGGTCATTGTCTCAATTGAATTAGCAAATGTTTCAAAAAAACCATTTCTCAACTAATTTTCAACATTGTGTGCATTACATAAGGTACATACCTATGTGGGAAAGATGTAATGAGTTGACGGATAATACACCACCTCTAGGCAGGCTTACAAAATGGATAGTGCTGCCTCAAGAATTGAAGTACAAGTCAAAAACTATACTTCTTTGCCTTTAATTGATTAGAATTCACTATAAGAATGGAAGTCTAATCTTGAGATAAAATTCTAGCATGGTATTGAGTTAGATATCTTAGATTTGGGTTGCTCATAAAATGTCATGTGCTATTGGTGTGCAAAATCATATAAACTACATGTCTACAAATGGATAGTGATGCTTAAAGAATTGAACAAGTCATTTTTAAAGAAAATTAGAAGAATTGAACTACAAGTTGAAAACTAAGCTACCTAACCTTGAGTGGAGTATGATTCATTGTGGTGGTGGAATGCAAGCCTAATCTTGATGTGGATATTGCATACAAAGTATGAGCACCTCTTCTTGCACACGGGTCATTCAAAAGTTATTGTGCTCAAGGGATACGCAAGAATTGAAATACTTAAATTAAAATGGAGACTCCAACTACAAGTTCAAAATTTAAGCTGCCTAACCTTGAGTTGACAAGAATTCATTGTGGTAAAATGCATACCTCATCTTGAGATGGATATTGAGCAAGATAATGAATGAGACTTCTTGGATGTGTCAAAAGATGATGTGCTCAACTGGTATGCAAAATATTTGTATACAAGTAACCTTTTGAAAGAATGCTTAAGATTAAGAAACTCCAAACTGAAGTCGCTTAAGTTTCTTTTGAAAGGTGGATGTTTATAGTTGTACCCCTAATAGTTATAAGCAACTGTGCTACTTGATGAAGCCTGCACAACTTCTCATGAGTGCAAGAATCTCTCTCTCTCAACAAGGTACAACAAAACACCATTGTAAGCAATTCTGGCACCATAAATCTTCAAGCATTAAGCAGTTTTTGTTCATCATCAGAAATCATTCTTTGAAGCCTTTTGCATGTCAACTTCTAAGCTTTTTCATTCATGATTCCTTCTTGAGTTGCACCTACTCCTTTTATGGACTCACCTCGAAAATCAAATTCACATAGTGTGGATTCAAGAAAGCACTCTAGGCTAGAATCT
The DNA here is from genome assembly GCF_047967505.1 of Dipteris shenzhenensis. Lineage (NCBI taxonomy): Eukaryota > Viridiplantae > Streptophyta > Polypodiopsida > Gleicheniales > Dipteridaceae > Dipteris > Dipteris shenzhenensis. The sequence continues at coordinate 20,517,335 of NC_141599.1, forward strand.
ATTACACATGTTGGTACCACTTGCCTCAAATAGGTTAAGATCCCTCATGAGTACCCCATGCGAGTTTCTTGCATGCGGGTACCTGGTTGTTGATGTATAGATGTTAGGATGGATATAGAGTATAGAGAGTTGATGCCATGGAATCTTTAAGGCATGGGTGTGAAGGCCTTGTATATCTCTTCCTTTTCATGAGGTGTAAGAAGTGTCAAGTGAATGTAATAGAATTGGGCATCCTGTAATGTGGAAGGTGGATTCACAATCATCTCCCTTGTGTTGGTATCTCTTCCTCATTTTCATCTTAGTTTGATATTAGAGCTTGGAAGATTGCAACCAGTGGAGGAGGAGATTGGAAAAAATCGCAAGCTGTGAGAGCACTTTGAAGTAGATCTGAAGAAGAACTATTTAGCAAGCTCAAGGCTTTGAAGAGCTTGAAGGTAAAGGAGAGTAAGCTGCCTTGGTTGGGATAAAGGAAAGGAGCTAGATAAGTCATAGATTCAAGAAGTGAGAGGAGCGAATAGGATTCGCCATAGTCATAACCCATTGGAGCATTGGATTAGACTTCTTACCGGAGTGATAGTAAATTGTAATTCTCTCCCAATAGTAGCAGTAATCATCTCACAGCAAGAAAACGTTGGTTCTTGTTTCTTGGATTGCTAATGTGTCCTTGCAAAATCTCTAAAGCCAAAGACTGTGAAGTCAGTGAAGCCTAAGCATGCTAAGGCTGTGAAGTGGGGGCAACATTCCATTGTTTTTGGATCAATATTGTGAGATCTCTTTGATCTAAAGTGACCTGTCTTGGTTCATATGCATGCCATTTGTGGCTACAACCACCCATTGCACTCATTACAACTAGATGTGAATATTTGAGACCAAGTAAGTGTGTATTTCTTTATAAGAAGCATAAATTTTTTAGTTATCTTATTGCAAAGATTGGCATAGTACCCGTGAGTATCACGGTGGAAGCCATTGTCATTTGGGGTAGAACTTGCTTGCAAGAATTTACTTGAAAATTTAGGAAATATTGCATTTGGGTAAAAAAGTGTTGATACTGGAGGTTGTATGCCTGGTTGGTGAAGCATAAATACCTTTGTGCACATGAAATCAACTTATGCCTGGTTGGTGAAGCATAAATGCCTTTGTGCACATGAAATCAACTTTCACCACAGTAAATTTGAATTGGAGGATGTATATAAGGGTGTGTATGCCAAGAGGAAGGGGAAGAGCCACAAACCATGGTAAAGGAAGAGCCACTCATACTCCACAAGCTAGAAATTGTCACTTTTGTGGAATTTATGGGCACTTTGAAAGATATTGTCATGCCAAGCGTAATGCCACATATAAAGGTTATGGTAGAAGAAGACCACAATACAATCATTATGTTAGTGGAAGAGAGCATGCATATGAGCATGGATATGGCACTCACGTCTTTAGTATGGAGCATGTTATGATGAGCAGCATGCAAGAGCCCTCTTTTAGTGATGATTGGTTCATAGATTCAAGAGCCACAAATCATATGACACATCATGGTGAGTGGTTTATTCGCAAAGATGAGATGCCCGGTGGGGAGTTTGTTTCTATGGGAGATGATACTATGCACAAGATTACTCATATTGGTAAAATTCCCTTGAGGGATAAATATGGTATGGAAAACACATTGGGAGATGTCTTATGTGTGCCCACAATCACAAAAAATCTTGCTTCCATTGGTCAAATATCAAATGTGCTTTAACAAGTTTGGATGCCTTGTACAGGAGTTTCATAATGGCATTGTGGGCAAAACCGTTGCTAAAGGACAATAGAGAGGAAGATTGTTCACAATTGATGCAGGAAAGCCCTATTTATAGCAAGATATGTATGCCAATAATGGTCCCAAACAAGATCAAGAGGCTCAGCTTGGCATAAAAGACTTGGGCATATTAACTATAGATGCTTGAAGGAAATGCAAGCAAAAGAATTGGTGAGAGGGCTGCGGTCATTTAGATTTTAGCCATGTATGCCCTGCATGCCAATTTGCCAAACAAACAAGATTACCATTTCCAAAGAGGGGGAGAATGAGCAAGTATCCTTTAGAAAGAGTTCACTCAGATATTTGGGAACCATTGGGTCATACAACACTCGGGGGAGCAAGATATTACATCGCTTTTATAGATGATTAAAGTCGGATAACATGGTTCTTTTTTCTTTAAGCCAAAAGTGATGCCTTTCAAGTTTTTGCCAATTCAAAAGAATTATAGAGAAGGAGCTTGGGTGTTATATCAAGTGCTTTCATATGGAAAATGGTGGAGAATATACGTCCTATGAATTTGATGAGTTTCCATATGCTCAAGGCATTAAGACATGGGTCACTTGTAGATACACTCCTCAACAAATTGCACAAAGGAAGAATATGGTGATTGGTGACATGGCTATAGCTACGATGGATGATGAATATGCCATTGAGTTTTTCGGCTGAAGCAGTGCATACGGCCTTGTATATCATGAATAAAACACCCACGGATGCCATACATGGGTTGACACCTTTTGAAAAGCTTTATGGGTACAAGCCAACCTTGGCTTAATTGAAAGTGTTTGGCTGCGTTTGTTATGTGCATGTGCCAAGTGAGAGAAGCAATTGGAGCCAAGGGCTATCAAATGTGTATTTTTTGGATACTCAGTTGTTAAGCCCTCAAGCTTTGAGGAGGCAAATACCATGGATCAAGAAATGGATGCGTTGGATAAGAAGAACACTTGGACACTTGTTAAACTCCCAAAGGGAAAAAAAGCTATTGGATGCAAATAGGTGTAAAAAGTGAAGGGCAAATTGGATGGAAGTGTGGAGAGATACAAGGCAAGGTTAGTTGCAAAAGGGCATGGCCAAACATAGGGGTTGGACTATGATGAAACATTCAGCCCAGTGGCAAAGATAACCACCATACAGACCGTGATTGCTTTGGCAAGCATGCATAGATGGAAGTTATATCAAATGGATGTAAAAAATGCTTTCTTGAATGGTACACTTCATGAGGAGGTTTGTGTGCATCAGCCCGAATGGTATATACATCCGAAATATCCTATGCATGTGTGCAAGTTAAGGAAAGCCTTGTATGGGCTGAAGCAAGCTCCAAGAGTTTGGTGCGAGAGAATGAGTAAAACCTTGTTGAATATGTACTTTAAACAATCTAAGGCAGATAGCTCACTATAAGTGAAGCAAGAGGGAGCAAAAATGGTGCTTGTGATCATTTATGTGGATGATTTCATCATCATGGTGATGCATAAATTACAACAAAAAAGGTGAGATTGTCATGTGAATTTGACATGAAGAACCTTGGATAGCTAAGATACTTCCTTGGGATTGAAGTAATTGATTCACCATATGGTATTTGGATGCTACAAAGGAAATATGCTTTGGACATGTTGAAAAAATATCGGATGATAGCATGCAAACCGATTGAAACACCACTTGAACAAAATGCTAAGATGGTTGATGATGGGTATTACTTGCAAGAAATGGCCATGTTCCAAAAGGTGGTTGGGAGTCTCATATATCTTACCATCACTAGACTATATTTGAGTTATGCATTGGGTGTGGTGAATCAATTTATGCAAAAGCCTTGCAAGAGCCACCTTGATCTGGTGAGAAAAATACTCAGATATGTGAAAGCCACAATAAATGTTGGCTTCTGTTATGCCAAGGAAGAAGGGATATGCTTGCATGGTTATACTGATGCAGATTGGGCTGGCAACATTGATGATAGAAGGTCAACTAGTGGGTATGCATTCTCTCTTGGGAGTAGTGTGATTAGTTAGAGCAGTAAGAAACAACCCAAGGTTGCTTTTTCTAGCACAAAAGTTGAATATAGAGGGATTGCCATAATAGCGTGTGAAGAAACTTGGCTGAGAGTGCTTCTTCATGAGTTGGGAGTATACATAGATGGTCCAATCATGATCTACTGTGACAACATAAGTTCTATTATGTTGGCTAGGAATCCCATTTACTATGCAAGAACAAAACACATAGAAGTCCACTATCGCTGTATCAAGGAGAAAGTGATAAGTGGCGAAATTGACTTGAGATATGTGAGGATAGATGCCTAGGTTGCGAATATCTTTACCAAATCTTTAGGTAAAGATAAGTTTTTTTCTTTTTAGAGATGCTTTGGATTTATGTGATGTACAAGCTCATGCTAAGCTTGAGGGGGAGACTGTTGATGTCTAGATGTCATATAGATGGACGGATATAGAGTTTAGAGAGCTGGTGACATGGAATCTTTAAGGCATGGGTGTGAAGGCCTTCTTGTTCATGAGGTGTAGGAAGTGTCAAGTGAATGTAATAGAATTGTGCATATCGCAATGTGGAAGGTGGATTCATGAGCATCTCCCTTGTGTTGGTATCTCTTCCTCGTTTGCATCTTTACTGGTGTTAACAAGAAGGTGAAAAAGTGTTGAAAAGGTGAAAAAATACACTTTTAATTGCTTCTTCTACATGGGTTCCTATGCCATCTCTTAATATATGATGGGTGCAACTTGTCTTATTACTTACCTTCAAGATGTTCACTATTTAAGATATATGTGTCTTTGAAGGTGGCTGATTTCAAATAGATTTTAGGTTCGCCATAAATTGGGAGAGATCTTGAGGCTCGAAGAAAGAGATTTTCACAAGTAGATTTTCGCATGGTTGTGCTAAGAGGCAAATCGGATTGCATTTGAGATCAAGGCTTTGAGATAGACCATTTGAGAGTGAGATTGTGATAATCGTGATTGCAATTGTGACATATTTGACCAAGGCTCAGATCACAATTGAGATACTAGAGGTAGAGCACATGATTAACAAGATGGTACACACTCCTCCAATTCAAAATTGTTCTCTTCTAAAATATCTATTTCCAAATTAAAAATTGTACTACGATTGTGAGGGTAGAGTAGCAAGGTGGCACTTCTCTCTTCTAATTCAAAACTGTTCTCTCATAAAAAATATCTCTTCTTTGAATTCAAATTGGTCTTTTTGTGTGCTTTCGGATTTTAACGACTTTTATTTCCTTTCATCACTATCTTCATTATAAGAGTGAATAAAACACTTCAAAAGAGCTTTAAAAATACTTCAAAATGCTTGTATGTCCATTACTACAAAAACTTGCGAGTGGAAAGCTAAGACAGATTAACTTTGAAGGAAAAAAGATTGGAAAACTAAAATTCATCTATCCGCAAGCAGATCCAATGCAAGTTGTGTGATGCTTGAATACGTATTACACTTGTTTAAGGAGTCTTAATGATTCTTCTTGCAAAGGGCACTTTGCAAGCTCAATGACTGCTTGGCAGGCCAACCCTTAAACAATATGTATCACATCATGCACACCGTCCTTTTGCTTGATAGCCGGCTTTGTTGCTAGACGTCCATTACAACTGTGACTTGAGAAATTTTTTGTCAAATCAATGGAGGCCCATAGCTTAAATAATGCAATACCTCCACAAACAGGAATGGAAATTTCAATGTGCTTTTTCCTGCTGCGTGGAGATTTTTTACTCTACCTTGACTACACGAGATGGTAAGCTTCCAAAGACCCAAAGAAATTGCTAAATTGCTGCTTTTGCAAGACCCTGTCAAGCTGCAAGAGCATCCCTATCCCTCTCTAAGCAAGCCAATCTACCTTTAAAGAACTAGCTTGAGTGCAAGACAGTAATCCAGTTGGTATGGCCATACAAGCCACCTCGAATTCATAAACACACTAGCTTTAAGAAGACCTTATTTAAGAATCCACTCATACAAAAAAATAAGAAATTTGTGAATGTTCTTAAGCAATTGCTGGTTTGATTTTGTCCTATTCTGAACCTTTTTCTCTGAAGAAAAGATAGGCATGATTTAAAGGCCATACAGGCCGACTTGAATTCATAAACATACTAGCTTTAAGAAGACCTTATTTAAGAATCCATTCATACAGAAAAAATTAAGAATTTGTGAATGTTCTTAAGCAATTGCTGGTTTGATTTTGTCCTATTCTGAACCTTTTTCTTGAAGAAAAGATGGGCATGATTTAAAGATAACATAACAGGACAATCTTCGCAAACATTTAGGATGTCTTAATAAGGACTATAGCACTAAAAAAATTTGCATTAGATACCTACAACAAATGGTCTACACCTTGTATAAAGACGGATAATTTCTTTGCGTTCTTTCACTCTCCTTTGAACCTCACGAAACGTTATTCACTATTTTGTGTTTCACCACATACTGCGTATGATCATATCTAGCCACTAAATTGGAAAGCAGAACCACAGATCACAATATATGGCGTCTCTCTTCTTCTTTTTTTTTGGTAGGGGGGCAAAATTAATGAGGCTTTTTCCTCTGGTATTTGTATTCTGTATGACGTAATTCATGAGCCAATCTTGAAAGCAGTAACCACATGGTCTCAGAACCTCTGTGGCAGAAAGAATGCACTAAGGATTCAATTATCATTATGACGAGGGTTTGTGCCTCAGGCCTAGCAGCAAACCTTGCTAGCAGGGCCATCCACAGTTCTGGTGCCGACTCCATTGCTCTTTTAAAAGCTCTTATTCCAAATAGAAGTCTTGAGAGAAAATCAGGCTCCTGCATTTTAGAATTAAGTATGAGAAGCTTTGGCCCTTACAAACTGTCATTGAGACCTAACCCCAAAGAAAACAGGATAGAGTTCACAACCTTTAGAACCGAAAATGTAGAAAAGATCTTGAGAATCAAATTCTCACATTTGGGATAAAAACAATCCCCCCCCCTCCCCCCCTTCCCCTTCACTCTCTCTCTCTCTCTCTCTCTCTCTCTCCCCCCCCATAAGGGAACATTGCTGCACATCTATGTTAGCTATCTTTTTGCACTCCCAAAGGATATTGACAGCCAACAAACCCAAGACGCCAAAAGCCCAACTCCTCACTCACGCCATCCATTTAGCTGCACAACTCTCATACACAGTCAGATCCACACAAAGGCCACCAAAGGGTCCTATTCCTCAAAATTGTTCACAACGAGGCCTAGCAAAGTGCTTAGGCAACACTAGCATTCTGAGACCAAGCAAGAATATCCAAACAAGCAACAGATCAAAGATGGTACACCGATGCTTAACACGATGCAAGAAATGATACATGCTTCATAGACTGCTTAGGGGGCGAGGGATCACTACGGGCCAACGTCATGATACAGATATTGCTCTACGCTGATGACATAGTCCTTATATCATCTTCAGTGGAGGGGCTGCAGAGACATCTGGTGGCCCTAGAGGTGTTTTGTAGAGAGAGAGACCTCACAGTCAACCTTGGGAAGACCAAGGTTATGGTCTTCAACACCTCACGCACAGTGCTCCACCGACTCATCTCCACTTCTATGGTGAGCCAATGGAGATAGTGCAGTCCTACACATATTTAAGAGTAGTCTTCACAGGACCCATTTTCACGATGACTCATGTAACCCAGGCACGACTCACAAGGGGGTTGAGTGCTTTGGCCCGCCTACAGAGACAGTGCTTCTAGACACACTTTCAGGATCCATCAACAAAGGGCTGCCTTTTCGACACGTTAGTGTGGCCGACTATCATGTATGCAACACCCTTTTGGGGGAGTGATCTCCTGATGACAGAGTGGAGGAGATTTAAGCAGCTACAGGTGACTATGGGGTCAAGGATGGTTTGGAGTAAGGCCTCAATTCCACATGAGATAGTACAGGCAGAGTTCGCCATGACACCTCTACAGGTTGATGCCATCTTTCAGACAGTGACATTCATCCATAGAGTTTGGGACTTACCTTGATGGAAACTACCGAGGCTGGCCCTGGAGTCCTCCAGACAACTAGCAGAGAACGGGGCAGACACATGGTATGCACGTATATCCACATGGTTTGCCAGGCACGTATTCAAATGGAAACGCTTCCCCCCTTTCAATACAGCATGGGCACACCTCTTGAGTCGATCCCATGAGACGAGATTAACCGTATCATACGGTTAGATCTCTTCCAGCTCAATACATCTCGGACGAGGGGGGGGGGATCAGGAGCTCCCCCCCAAGACCCAGTTCTATCGTGACCACTTCTTGAGAGTATCAGAGGAGATCTTCATCATCAGACCCCAATATCTCAAGGACAGAGAAGTCTTGTATGCATTGAGGATCGCCATTGGACAGTTGCAGGTTTCATCCCATTGGCTGAGGATTGAGACAAGGTGAGCCCTAGAGAGCAATGGATCTGTACGCTATGCACATTGGGAGCGGTTGAGACAGAGGAGTATTTTCTTTGTGCCTACCCAGCCTACTATGAGATCTGGGGGCGATAGCATTACCTCTACCAGGAGGGGAGCAGCTGCTGCCCACTCTCACGACTGATCCACTTCCATGACCAGCTCTACATTGGGCTCTATCTGCTTGAGATGTGCCGACACAGGGAGACTCTACTACGACAAATTAGAGAGTAGAAGAAGGCAACCAGACCGCGGGATACAGAGTCTGACTAGGCACAGCGACACGTCTGGTATGCACACGTCTCCGCACGATTTGCCAACCACGATATCCAGATCAACCGGCTGCCCCCTTTCTAGTATAGCATGGAATCTGGATGCACCACCCGAGTTGCTTCCTCGCGATGAGATTAACCACATCATACGGTTAGATCTCCTCCAGCTCTATACATCTCAGGGACTTGGGGAGGGGACCAGGAGTTTTGTCTTTGATATTTTGTTTAGCACTCAGCAAGGGCCTTAGCGAGCCCTTTGCTTTAGCCCTTGTGGCTTCTATGAGTTTTCATTTTCATTTGCTATACTTGTCCCATAGGCCCGTGAGACCTTCCGAGGACATTAATACATCTCTCTCTCTCTCTCTCTCTCTCTCTCTCTCTCTCTCTCTCTCTCTTGCTACTACACCAAGCACAGGGAGAGTTCCTACCTTTACCCGTACCCAGATCCACTTTGACCGTGCCCTTGATCCAGTGTATGTGTGTCACTTAGCCAGAGAGCTTCCAGCCTTATTGGAGGCTGATTTAGACCTCGCCCACACCTCAGCCACCCTTGTTACAGTGATACAAGATGCTGCCACCGGATCCTTTCCTACAACCCAATCTTCACAGGTACGAGATGGGAAGATGCCTCAAAACCCCTGGTTGATGATGAGCGCAGAGAGATGCGAGCCTACCTCACACGGGAGCGAGCCTTGGGTCAGTTGATGTCACATGAGACACACAGGATCTTTCAACGGTTGACACGCCGTAAGAGACGAGCCTTCCTCACACATAGGATGGATGAGATCATCAGATCATTTTGCGGAGGAGACCCAACCAATGGGTGGGGATTCCTTGCGGAGGGGAAGCCACCCATCCACATCACCGATCCGGGTGTGTGGCACAACTATGCATGCTTCTTATATGATGTCCTGAGGCAACAGACACCGCCAGACATGTCCACTATGAAAGACACGATCACGAAGGCCTTTGGATAGAGCACTTCGCACATCGGCAAGAGATCCTAGCACCCATCCTTGCACATATGTTTAACCTTGCAGTTTGTCACGGCTTCCCACCAGCATGGAGCCCCACTACTATCGTACCGATACACAAAGCAGGAGACCTCATGGACACCGGGAACTATCCCACCGTCATGATTGGCCACACACTGGCCAAGATCTATGGATCGGTACTAGAGAGAGAGATCAGCATTCATACAGAGGCACGGGGGCAACGAGCACTACGGCAGGCAGGATTCAGGAGGCAACACTCTACTCTAGACCACTTTTTCACTCTAAGGGCTATCATTGAGGAGGCGAGGTCCAGACATTAGAGAGTCTACACATGCTTCGTAGACTTTCGAAAGGCCTTCGACACTGTTCCACGATCCCGCATGATTAGGAGACTACAGGAGATGCAGATCCCAAAGATGCTGATTTGGGGTGTGATGAGCTTATATGAGTCAGTCACAAGCAAGGTCCGTGCCCTAGGCGGCCTATCGAATTGGGTCGAGAGCACCATTGGGGTGAAGCAAGGCTTCCCTCTCTCACCGACTCTCTTTGGACTTTACATTGATGAGATCACAACTTTCATAGATCGCCAAGGTGGCAAGGGCTCATTACTAGGGAATCTCCTCATACAGAGATCTGGAGGCTTTAGAGGTTTTGCAGAGAGAGAGATCTGACGGTCAACCTTGGGAAAACTAAGGTTATGATCTTCAACACCTCACGAGCAGTGACTAACCGACTCACTTTCACCTATCATGGTGAACTAGTGGAGATAGTGCAGTCATACACATATTTGGGAGCAGTCTTCAAGTGACCCATCTTCACGATGAAACATGCAGCCCAGGCACGACTCACACGAGGGTGTAGTGCATTGGCTAGACTAGAGTGGTAGTGTTTCCAGGCGCACTTCCGGGATCCACCAACAAAGGGCTGGCTTTTCGACACACTAGTGCGACCGACTGTCATGTATGCAGCACCTTTCTGGGGGTGCGCTCTTCCGAGGATAGACTAGAGGAGCTTCGAGCGGCTACAGGTGACGATGAGATCCAGGATGATCCGATGTAAGCCCTCAGTTCTATATGAGATAGTACGGCCAGAGTTCGCCATGACACCTCTCCAGGTTGATGCCATCTTTTAGACAGTGACTTTCATTCACAGAGTGTGGGACTTACCCCATTGGAGACTTCCAAGGTTGGCCCTAGAGTCATCTAGACGACTCGCAGAGAGCGGGACAGACACATGGTATGCACGCATATCTACATGGCTTGCCAGGCACGGTATCCAAATGGATAGGCTTCCCCCCTTTCAGTACAGCATGGATGCACCTCCTGAGTCGATCCCGCGAGATGAGATCAACCGTATCATATGGTTAGACCTCCTCCAGCTTCACACATCTCGGACTTGGGGTGAGGACCACCCATTTTTATCGCGACCACTTCTTGAGAGTATCAGAGGAGGGATTCATTATCAGACCCCAGTATCTCGAGGATAGAGGAGAATCTCATGCACTGAGGATTGCCATTGGTTAGATGCGGGTTTCATCCCATCAGCTGAGGATTGAGGCAGGGAGAGCAATGGGTATACCTAGAGAGCAACGGGTTTGCACGCTATGTACACTAGGGACGGTTGAGACAGAGGAGCATTTTCTTTGTGTTTGCCTAGCCTACTACAAGATTCGGGGACGCTACTACTGTCTCTACCTAGAGGGGAGTGGCTTCGATCCTTTGTCACGATTAATCCATTTCCATGACTAGGTCTGTATCGGGCTTTATCTGATGGAGATGCAGCGACACAAGGAGGCGCTTCTATGATAGATCAAAGAGTAGCAGGGGATGGTCAGACCACTACAAGACATAGAGGGTGACTGGGCACAGCGACACGTCGCAGACTTCTATACATTTGAGTCAGCCCCCGGACACAGTGGAGTGGAGGAAGAGGAGCTAGCCGATATGAGAGCAGTCTGGATGAGCAGCCGGCACAGTACCACCGAGAGAGGGGCACAAAGGCCACATGTGCGACAGAGAGCCCCCAGAGTACACTCTATTGAGGTCCGACCTATCACAACTTTCCTCAGGGGAGACCGACAGAGGCAAGGGGTCACTCTAGACATAGCCCAGAGAGTCCAGAGAGCAAGGAGACTGCACCTCCCATTGCAGCATGAGACAGCTCGACAGACGCAGATACGAGACATTTTTGCAGCCCACCAGAGAGCCATAACTGTACCAGGCTTCGGTTTCATCCCAACGCTTGGATAGATTGATTGATATGATTATGATCATGATTATGATTCTGTTAGCATAGACTAGTACTCAGCAAGGGTCCTAGCGTACCCTTTGCTTCAGCCCACTGAGGCTTGTATGAGTTCGCTTTTCTGTGCACTTTGCCCCATAGGCCCGCGAGGTCTCCTGTGGACGTTAATATATCTTTCTTTCTTTCTTTCTCTCTCTCAAAACCGGAGTGGATAGCACAGCAATTCATAAGACGGGATCTGCCTCATCTTCAGCTTCAGCTTCAGCCTCAGCCATGGCCGCATCTGCAGCCACATCCACTCCAGCTACTCTTCAGCTACAGATATACCCATGACAAAAGGTCCGACATCAACTTCCTCCCCCTCTCCGGCAACACCGACCTTCTCCCTCTCTCCTTCTCCCACTATCGGAGTGGACTCGGAGTGGATAGCAAAGCAATTCATAAGACGGGATCTGCCTCATCTTCAGCTTCAGCCTCAGCCTCAGCCTCAGCCATGGTGGCCTCATCTGCAGCTTCAGCTACAAATATACCCATGACAGGAGGTCCGACATCGACTTCCTCTCCGTCTCCGGAAACACCGATCTCCTCCCTCTCTCCTCCTGCTACAGCTACAGTCTCCCCATCCGCTTCATTACCTATGTCACCTATATCGGAGACGTCATACACTGTCCCACACTACTCGACTTTTCTTTCCCCTCTCCCCCTCAGCCAGCCATCTCTCCCACACCCAGCTAGTATCAATCCACCCATGCCCCAGTCATCCCTTATCTCAACCAGCTAGCCCAGCCACCGCCCACCATTTTGCCACATTCTCCTAGTTTTGTACCACAACCTCTTCAGTTCCAGCTTGGGCAAGCACTAGCTAACCCATCACCAGATGCCTGGAAGTCTCTGCTCATGGAGGTATACAGCATTCGGGTATGCGAGGTGGAGTTGACTAGCTTCGCACAAGAGCAAGCCCGCTTTACCCAGGAGCAGGATCGTGCCATGCAGAGGCAGGCCCGTGTCATTCAAGAGCAGGCTGGCCTCATCCAGGGGCTCAGACATGACCTCTTGCAGCTCTGGCAGGAGGTAGCAGCCATCCATGCAGTCCCAGGGAGTACCCCAGTGGTCAAGGCACAGATTGCGAGCATGCAATCTATAATCGAGGAGACATCCAGATGGGTAGATGTGGCCAAACGGGAACCTGCGAAGGCAACCATTTTGGCAACCCTTATGGAGCAGCAGCAGCAGAAAGCCAGTAAGGCTCTCAACATCAGATTCCATGGCATTCGACGCACCAAGGCTACACTGATGAGCGATGCGACTACATTTGTGGTCACTACTCTTGGGATAGCTGAGCACACGACTGAGAGGGCATGGCGGGTGGGGAAAGACCCCAATCAAGAGCATCCCCTGATCATACGATTCCATGATGCCTAGGCACGATTCTCAGCTCTACGGCGTAGATCAGTCTTACGGGACCAGCCATCGATATCCAGGGATGAGGATCTCACCCTCTTATAGGTTGAGGAGAGACGCACTCTGATACAGTAGCGGGATCAAGCCCGCAAGGATGGAAAGTGGGTGGTAGTTCGAGATGGACGACTCCTTACGGACCCCCGTTGGCCATCTTCCCTCCTCCCACATAGGGGGGCGGGGTCTATGAGACTCAGCATACCGAGAACCTCTCTTGTACCATTTGGAACTGTAATGGTACCTTATGGTCAGAACCAGGTAACTTCTCGGAGTCTTGTACACGTCGTGACATAGTCTTTTATACAGAAACGCATCAGAGTCTACAGCGCGGGCAACCACCATACCCCTCTATGCTTCCCCACAGTACGCTTCCTTTCTGTCACCCCTACCCCTCAGCCAGCCACCCTTCCCCTCTACAACTGAACTAGCCTCAGCCACATTCAACATGTCTCCTCATCACCTCAGCCCTCTGCTCATAAGCCTCTACCTCCCATCACTCAGCCCCTATTCCTGCCCTACCCATACTTGTCACCTAAGGCACATCCGATCTCACTCGAGGCTTGGCAGCAGATCGCCATGGAGGTCCACCGCCTCCGTGCACAAGGGATGGAGCAGGATCACTTCATCCACAGCCTTGGTTAGGAGATATTACAGCTCCTGACAGTGTAGGAACAGCCCTGAGTAGTTTGCCAAGGATACTACGTAGATGATCAGCATTGTACGATCACACCGAGATCTAGCTGGATGAAAACCTTACACCTCTGCAGGTAGAGAAGACAGCAGTGGGACTGCCCCGCAAGGAGGAGAAATGGGCTATGGTTTGAGATGGGCGGCTCTTGATAGGCCCTCGACAAGCATCTAGTGGCCCTCCTACATAGGGGAGTAGGGTCTATAAGACTCAAAGCATCAAGACCTTGACTTGCATTGTTTGAAACTATTCGGATCCGATGCCCATCTCGATAGGACCTCTTCATCGTAGTATGCTATCCCCCCCCCGGAAACCTCACACTTTGCTCAAGAATTGGACTTCAACACAAGGATTTTCATGATCATTCTGTCTTATTACCAGAGGTTTATTTAGATGAGGCATGGATGTTTTCGTAGACAAGCGAGCCCCAGCCACATATTATGGGCATGCATTTTGAGATATGGGCAGGATGCATGCTCTTATCATTTATAATGGTTTGGATCGATGGCCCTACTCCCATCTCTTCACTTGTTTTCTAGCTTTTGGTTGGCGAGGGGGCTGTGTAGTTGACTATGCAATGTGATCCCCTGCCTTCACCTTGCATATCACTGATTTCATTGTCACACCACCACCTCTAGGAGCAGATCACGCCCATCTCTTCTTTAGTGTATCCATACCTTGTCTTACGATGCACACCACTACACCAACCCACGCACACTACATATCATGACATACAATCTGATCATAGCTTTTCACCTGAGTACTCTGTGTGCGTCTTTCTACTCTAATCACGTATATCAATGACATACCACTCCTCGAGGATGGAGCCAACATGATCACCTGCTCTCTCCATGAGGCCGTGGCCCGCTGTACACACTTTTACACATACCACCCATTCCACTCATCTGCCACCTCTTGGATCAATACCCTGATGCCTGCATTAGCGGGTACGATGATGAGTGTAAGGAATTACGCCCATCAACTCAGATTCAAGACTAAGCATCACTTTCCGAGTGGGAGGCAGAGACGATATGTGGGTACCACTCTCTGGTTTGCCAAAAGAAGTAAGATTTGTTTGCTACAATGAGGAGTTAATAAACATCCTAATTAGTAACAACTAAGGACTTTTGGTAGAAGTTCCTCGAGAGGCAAGCACTATCTCCCCTCAGAGACACCACACTATGGCACTCCTACGCACACATGCTCTCTGATACTCCTCATCAGCCATCACCTGACCTCTCACACCTACCCTGTCCTACCTCTTGCACTCTTTTCATAGTCGGTGGTGTCAAACCCGCAGCTCTGAAGTTTCATAACAGGCGAGCTAAGGTCATGAGGGACTACATACCGAATTCATGGCATATGGAATAGGTTTTCCTCACACTTAGACCCTTAACACCATTACTTTCATCCACAAGGCAAGGGACCCCATGAGCATGAAAAAATACAGGACCATTATGATCAGGCATATCATGTTTAAGATATATGCATAAGTGCTCAACACAGCAGTTAGCCGGTTTGCAAAGCTCCAGGGACTCAAAACCGAGGGATTGGTGAGTGTCCGGGCCAATCACGTGACTCCAAATCACATACTCGCACTCAAAGGGGTCAGTGAGGAGGCCAGAACACAGAGAGAGAGGGCTTATTGCTGCTTTGTGGATTTCCGCAAAGCTTTCAACACAATGCTGACAGCTCAACTCATCAAATTTATGCAAGAGCTAGGGTATGATTAGGAGATCATCTGGGGAGTCATGGCATTCTATGAAAGAGTCTCAAGTAGGGTGCCGACTAGGGCGGGGTGGACAGAGGAGATCATGAGCACTATTGGGATCAAACAAGATTTTCCATTATCACCAACCTTGTGTGGCCTCCATATAGACGAGCTCGAGACTTTCATCGGGACACTAGGAGGGGCAGGCTTCTTTGGTGCTAGTTCCTTGATACAAATCCACTTATACGCAGACGATGTGGCCTTACTCTCATCCATAGTTGGCTCGAAACGTGTTTCGGAGCACCTAAAAAACCCCCAGATCGTCAAAACCCCCCCAAACATTTGGAATCCAAAACATGTATTTTGGAGCACCTAAAAAACCCCAAATCGGAGTACCTAGCATCATTTCACCTTTGAAGATTGAACCTCTTGTCATTTGATATGAATCATGATTCATGTATCTTTTTCAATTCTTAAATATGACCATTTACTCTTGAATCTTCAAAAATACATTGTTAATATTCTAAGTTAGAAATTAGTAATATGCATCAAATTTCAAGTTCTAAGTGACAAATCAAATGTCTGTGCACTATGTTTCATGAGTTTTTTTCAAGTATTGGAGTTCTGGTGGTAATAATCTAAAATGTATTAATTTTTTGGGAAAAAATAAAATATCTAAATACCCTATTAGCACGAAAAGTTTTTACTGACGTTTCGGGATGGCCTTGAAGCGTTGCCAAAACCCCGAAACCCGTTTTGAAACTCATCATTTCAAAACTCCTTGACTACTATGCTCTCATCCTCGACAGAGGGCCTATAGTGACACTTGGATATACTTCATACATTCTGCGAGACACATGACTTGAAGGTCAACCTTAGTACAACCAAGGTCATGATCTTCAATATATCCTGAGCAGCCATGCACAAAGAGCATTTCACATTGGACAAATTACCGGTGAAGATTGTTGCTTCCTATACATACTTGGTTCTTTTCTATGGCCTTGAGGGCGATCAAAGATGTTGGTATGCATGTAAACACAGAGGGTTTGGGAGTTTGGGGTTCCGCATGGTCAAATTATCACCTTTTCAATATTACATGCAGTCTACCATACTGCTTTGTTTCCCTGATGTATAGCATCTGCACAGCCCCTTCCAGATCCTGCATTCCGTCAACCTATCTGCCTTGGATTTCGCAACCCAGGGATTTGCACGTACAACACAACACCACACACCTTCTGCCTCGAGAAGGCCACCATTTGCCTCGTGAACAGCATCCCTTTTGGTTCAACTTTGATATTGTTCCTTACCAAGACAGTTTCAACAAAAGGGGACACATTTCTATGCATATTCAAGACACCCCAGACGGCGGCATCAAAACCAACGTCTACTCCTACCATATGGCTCAAGTGCATTGAAGGTAATAGAGCAATGCAAGGGAGTTCATCAAGATGTAGCAAATTTACACAAATATTTATGGTCGCCTAGAAAGCCATATCTAGCTGAGAGGATGTATGTTTTAACCATGCTTGTATAATCTATTAAGGACCAAAGGTTTGCTTCAAATGTTTCAAGAAAAAAGCACCACTTGAAATCTCTGCTCTAAACAATGTCTAATAGTCCTCTATACTCCAATGTCTAATAGTCCTATGCCCAAAAGAGTGCACCCATACATGGTGATTGACTTGAGTAGGCAATGACTTCGTCTGGGATCTTGAAAGTCATTGCCTGGGCTATTTCCACCATAGATTTAATGCCTAAGACGACCATGCTCCATTGAACATATGATGAGACTACATCCACCTCCCCCCTCTTCACATGAACTAATGGTTGTGCATTGTTTGCAAGGTATGGCATTAGCCTTACCAAGATTCATTGACCAATCCCACGAGTTAGAAAGCATCTTTAAATCCCTACCAAGGCAATGCTATCGGCCTATACGGGTGCTTGTCAAACATGCTTAAAGCACAAGAAACGTGGCGCATGCATTAGTGTGTGCATTGCGTGCGTGTGTGTGCGTGCGCACATGTGCGTACGGATGCTTTTAGCCATTGGGTTCAGGCTATTTCTGATGTGATATTTGGTCACATTTCTGGTCGCATTCCGGGCTATCCGTTCCCCTCTCGACTGATTCAAGATTGGCAATAGCTTTTAGATTATCTCCACTGGCCTAGTAGACTCCAGATCCTGGTAACACACTTCGACTGCAGAATCTTCACTGGAGTCGGGTCTTTCCTATTCCTTTGGCTCACTTGTAGCCTCGCAAGGCGTATTTCCTACACCGATTGGGAGTTCTACAGTGGCAGATGTTGTGAATGTTCCGCAGGCCACGAGACATTATTTCTTAGGACTGCATCACATATCTATTTGGCGTATTATTACCACCTCGTTGCAGCCTCTTTAGCATGTCCCTCATCTATTTTCTACTCGCCACTTGCTGGATTGGCGGTTTGATCGTGAGATTCTAGGCTACTCCTGGATCCACGGCCTTGGATTCAGGACCATGGAAATCACTTTTGGAATCTGAATAAGTCCCTTTCTTGGTGGAGAACTTCTCTTCACCACCTCTGGAGCAGCAAACTCCCTCTCAAGCAAAGAGTTATGGCGCTGTTTGGTTGGGGCTTTACCAGTGGGATCTTTCTTAGGCGCATTGCTTCCTCGATTTTCCCCACTTTCTCTCATGCAGAAGAGATGGTCTTGCATCTGTTTTGGACCTGTCCTCTTGCACAGGGTTTTTCAGATTGATGACAAGGCTTCGAGCTCGTTTTCCACCCACTTCCTTTGGGAAGCAGTTTTGGTTGTTTGCTCCCATCCCGAAGTATGATCATTTCTTCTACTAGTGTTGATATTGGGCTCTTTGTTCATTGTATCATGCTCGTACCATTCGACTGTATGAGCACTCTTCAAAGAATGTCTTCCCATACTTTCGAGCTTCTTTGCTTCGGTCTTTATAAGATGCTCATTCCCTTGGAGGCCTACCTCAGGCCCAATTGGAAGTTTTTATTACTGTTTTTAGATATGAGTCGTAGCTGTCCCACTTTGGGACAGCTATGAATGTAACTGCTTTCCTAATGCAAAATTTCTTTTATGAAAATGTGCGTGTTTGTGCGTGTGCGAGAGTGTGTGTGTGTGTGTGTGTGAGAGAGAGAGAGAGAGAGAGACAGAGACAGAGAGAGGCCAGCAAAGTTTACCTCTTCTGAACCACTCTCCCTTTTGTTGTACTGTTCATCAGTTCCTTCTCCTATGCTCTGCTTTTGTCCGAGTATCTTGGCCTGCTGCCCACCACTAGCTGATGTTTTATACCTGTTTGTTTCTTCTTCATCACTTGTGCTTTGATTCAATTCCATATCCTTATACACACTATTTCCATTGTTCTGCTCCCCCGATGTTTTCAAGTCGAACGTCCTCACATACTGTGGTGGACCCTTGGGATGGACGTAGCTTAAAACAATCTCATCAGCAAAAGCATTAAATGATTTTACGATATCCTGAACCAGTAATACCCTTACTCTGTAACCTTGCTCTGAAAGTATGAAATCGAACAAATCTGCCGTAGCAGAGACAACAGTACGTGTATCAAAAGAACTCCAAGTCCGTGTGTTTTTACCCCAGCCATCTTGTGCAGTCCATGTCCCTCCTGTCTCTGCTTCTCTAGAAGGGGATGGTGTTGAACTCTGCTCAGCAATGGCGATAACCTGACCAGAGATGACACAAAATTACTATCCAAAGGAAGACAAATTTAAAAATCAAGTATACAGAAAAAAGGCAATTGTAGGCATGAAAAATGATGAGTTGCATATGCAAGCACTATTAGATGCATTTAAAGCACCAGCAATAGATTGAAGACAATATTAGCAAATGCATTGACATAGGACTTCATGTAATCTGTGGGGCCACAAGCTGCAATGTTGGTACTTTGAAATATTCTGCAAGGTCAACTTACAAGCGAGCAAGCTCCTAAAAAGCCTATGTTTGTACATCACCTGCACCTTCAATAGCGTCCACATGGATGTTCATTAGTAACTAAAGTCCACTGCAGATTGCCTCTTCCAATCAGAGACCTGCTGGAGGCAGCAAATTAATGACACTTAGCCAATGTAGACTTCTCTTCTAAAAGGCCTACGTTTGTACATCACCTGCGCCCCCAATAGCGTACACATGGATGTTCATTAGTAACTAAAGTCCACTGCAGATTACCTCTTCCAATCAGAGACCTGCTAGAAGCAGCAAAGTAGCGACACTAAGCCAATGTAGACTTCTATTCTAGTGTGGAAAATGGAGTGCATCACTAATTTTCCTGACCATAATTTCAAAAAAAACTAATGGGGCATGGCAGAAATAGCATCCCACTGGCTTCCACCTAGTAAAGGATTTAGTATGTTCATTCTCACAACTCACCTATATGGGACCACAGGTATGTCTAATGTATAGTTCTCTGCAAAAATATTTCGAGGGGAGCGTACAAGATAAATTCAAATTGCAACATATATAAAATAGACTGTAGAAACTTTTTTTGATTCCGATATCCCAGGTCAAACTTTTAGACTCTAACATATGCCGACTGAATCAAAAGATTTTGAATCAAATACTACGAAGCTCCCCAGGATTGCCTCTATTATATTATATTGTTGATAAGGAATATTCTTATAGAACAACTAGGCTGAAAATAAGCAAGATAGAATTTCACGGTTTCCAGCAAGGCTGATACATCTCTCCCAGGATCAAAGGTGAATTGAAGGAAACTGTTGAAGTAATAAGAAACTGAGTTGTATCAGCCTAGTGATATGAAGGTGTGTGAACCATCAAAGGGTTACAAGCAGAGGCAAGTATCTTGGCAATAATTGTGCACCCCTATGCTTGTTGTCACTTTAAGCAGCTAGGTGTAAAGAGTTAGTCATCTCCTATATGTATATTAGAGACAGAGGTGTAGTTTAGCAGGCATGCAAATTTCATATTGAGAAGTTTTCGTCCATGTTGCGGCTTGCTGGTATTGCAATAATTATTTCCATCTTAAGTGGTGCGTTGCCCTATCAGCTAGATTTAGATGCTCGTCTAAAATGAAATCGTTTAGTCTTGACAAGCAGTTGTAGCTTGAATGAAGCGATTTTGGACTACTTTTTGATTAGCAGTGCTAGCCTTTGTCATGGCTGAGTTTGCCCCTCACCTCTGGAGTGCCAACAGAAACTCAGTACCGAAGACTTTGTATAAATGGATGCTCAAGTATGTGTGGATGTGTGGATTTGTATGTGTGAGAGCATATGCCTATACTATGGTCTACACCCACTGTCAGGCACTGATGACATCAGTGGGGATGTCATAGTAGCTAGTGCTTGCTATGCATGATGGAGTTTATGGTTTTCAACCTTATGAGTGACTATCATGAGATTGAAACTGCACTATGTTGTTTTTAGAGGATGAATTTGTGCATGTTCCTGGCTGGATTCATCTCTCTCTCTCTCTCTCTCTCTCTCTCTCTCTCTATATATATATATATATCTATCTATATATATATATATATAGTGTGTGTGTGTGTGTGTGTGTGAGAGAGAGAGAGAAAGAGAGAGAGAGAGAGTCCTTTCTCACTGTGTTTTCTGCAGGGTAGTTTGGAGTTTAGCCAGGGCACGCTGCTGGTTTGAGGGCTGGACATCTGCCTGGATTAGGGCTGGCTTGGAGGCTGTTAAGGGCAAGATTTGGCCACCCAGCCTGATCAGGTTAAACTGACCAGGAGCTGACCCTGTTGGGTCAGATTAGACTGACCAGAAGTCGGCCCAGTCAGCAGCAGAACTCACCCTATAAATTGGCCCCCCTGCACTCTCATATCCGCACCATTTGTGGAGCTTTTTCTCACCAGTCAATACAGAGTTTTCCCTGACATCTCCTGCGCATTTCCTGTGTGTGTGTGTGTAAGATAAGCACAAGGGTGGATTGAGGAACTTGTGTGATGCTGTCTTCCACATATAGTGTAAGCATAATTTATTTATGCATTACAGAAAGCGTGAATGTGGAATCTAAAAAATATTAGAATCAACAGGAATCGAGTATTAGATAGGAGTGCAGGACATGTTTAACATTCCAATATTGGACTTACGTGTCATCCTGACAGACAGCAATCATATAGTTATAGTATCACCTTTTCTGTCCCATTTCTCCTTACCTATGTTCATGAAGCAACCTAAGCTATCATCCATGACATTTGGCCTTTCCTGAAGAAAACAACTCATTTCTCTTGATTTATGTTAATGAAACAACATAAATATCATTCCATGACATTTGGCCTTTTCTTAAAAATGCAATTCTGAAAAACATGCACAGAAGTAACCTGGTTTTCTTTTCCCATAATAAGAAACAGTTTCCACAGAAAACAATGAAATCCTAAACGGATCGGAAATGAACTTCAATACTGAGATGGCAAAAACACACACCAGGCGCTCGAGACGATGCCATCGAATAAATCCATTGTTCCGAATAAGAAGTTCCCGTAAGATCTGCCTCATGTCAGGATCCGGATCAGCAAGTAGCCTGCCAATTATAAAAGGATATGCACTAGCCACCACTTTAAACTCAGGATCTAGAAGCGTTGCCGTTCCTTCTAAAGATCCCAAGGCTCTGATAACCAATGCATACTCTGGAGGAAGAGTGAAATTGTACTTGTACATTACATTTGACAATTGATTCATGATTCCCTACAAAGCAAAAGGATTAAAAGTTAGACCCTGAAGGATTAAACGAAGCAGAAAAGGCCTTGCAAACTGAGAAGAAAAAGGTAAAGACAGTTCTTGCTTGATGTTGCAGTTGTTTTTTTTTTTAAATACATGGCAATGCATTTATATATATAACAAATTTTCTTCCCCCCCCCCCCCCTTCCCAATAAATGCCATATGTTTGTGTCAAAACTTTATATTTGAGGCAGCATATGCATTCAATGTTCATAGTGCAACATTCAACATGAAAGACATTTACTGTGCAAAGGCATGCCTCACCTGGAAATCCAACTGTGCTTTCGAGGACTCGTCCCCAAAGGAAGCATGTAACGCATGTGCAATTTCTTCAAGGTTAGCTCCTTCTGGAAGAAATCCAAGACCTAAAAAATCATTTGCCAGACCGACAGAGTCCCTGTTTACAAAATGAACAAGCTGCATTGTCACAACAGTAAAATGATTAGGCATTCAATATGCGTTAATTCAACAGAATCTTACAAGAAATTTAGTTTCAATCCAAACAACAAAACTGGCAGCTAAGCAGAAGGTTTTCAAAACAAATGCAATTTTACGTAGCCACAGCATCAAAGTTCAACAATCTCTGCTTGTGCTCATTACAGCCCGCCCTGATAATGACAGCTTACATTATAAAAAGTGGGTATTCAGCAGCAGCAAAACCAGGAGAAATGTAGGAGGATAAGGAGCAGGATAAAGTTGTTCCAGATCAATATTCAAACCATCTCAAACGCAACAGCCAATTCAGATAATTCACTTGCCTAAGGTTCTGAAAATTTCATGATATCCACATCTACAATTCACCCTTTTCATTTTCTTGCTTTACCAAAGCACATGGTCTAAAGAAAAGATGAAATCAATTGCGCATGCTTGAACACCAAAGAAACTAAGTGTTTCATAAGAAACCCTGACTACGATTAAAGACATGTGGCATGGCACATATACGGTCCTAAAAATTTGTTGAACACTAAGCTAGAGCCCCTAAATACCTCAGCAACATTGGAATCCTTGACATAGAGCTGTGGGATCCTGAATAGTAATCAAAGTAACCAAATGTTTGACATACCAATATAATCATTATGGCATACAAACTAATTAGCCATCATATGCATCAATTCAGCTTTTAATCCTCAACGCCAAAGAACTTCCTCTTTGGCACTCGCTTGGTGAAGATGTCTGCAGGATTCTCCTTTACAGTCATTATTATCAACCAACAAAGCTTGCTAAGAAATCACACTCTCTACCCAGACCAGCGGTGCTTGGCTGGTTTCATTCATGAGGTGCTTAGACACCGCGAGAGGATACTCCGAGCACGGAGACAGGAGCAGACTTCTTCCTCAACTGATACCTCTCATGGCTCTATCACGGAGTTCTTTCAGCCAGATCACATAGACCCCCACGAGACGAGACCTCGACATGACCGTGACCCAAAGCCTGTGACCCGACAGCTCAGACAGAGGGTTGACCCAGAGTCATTTTGCATTTTTTGCATTCTGCATTGGTGTGGATGCTCGTTTAGTAGCTCCACTACCACAGCTCATTGTATCAGGTTTTTCACAGTCTCATAGACCCATCGGTCTTCCGAAGACTTTAATAAACTTTCTTTCTTTCTTTCTTTCTCACACACAGCACTAGGGCCCAAGACAACAGTCGGGCTGGACCCCCCGAAGGTCTTTATTGATCAGAAAAATATGAGTACATACTACAAGGTACAATTCAGCACACGGGCTGCTTACAATAATTCCTATGTGAGTCAATTTTTTTTACAAAGAGCTCACAAGCTCATTCTTTCTTGGCAACATGCCACTTGTCCAAATCCTAGACTAAGTCTTTGGTTACATGCCTTAAAGGGCGAATTCTGGGGTCTTTGTAGCACTAAGTCACGTGAACACCTCCTGGTCACTTGCTAGGCTCCATATTGCTTGGGTCTTCAATCCCCCCAGGTACCTCCAATCATTAACTAAAGCGCACAACCATGGAACCCATTAATGGTCAGCACTTCTGCATGCAAATAACAATCTGTGGACTAATCGTAGTCACTATGGGCATCCCCACCAAGCAAACATGTGTACATAAAACAAACTAATTCTGCGGTTGACCATAGCCAACCCTTTTAGCCGTAATTAAGGACTTTGACCGAGTGTCAAGGCGCCTTAATTAATGCTAGAACTCTCCGACCGGATACGGTAATAATCTAGGTTGACCGAAGTCAACCTGCTTTGACCAAAACCAAGTCTTGTTGACCGCCGAAGTCAACACTTTCTAACCATAGTCAGAGGTTCTTTAGTTAACCGCAGTTAAACCTCTTGGCATAAGCCAAGTCTTCCTAACCAAGGTTAAGTATACTTAAACAAGATTAAGTATCTTTGACCAAAGTCAATATTTTGACTAATAAAAGATTACTTTTAAACATAATTAAATAAATGAAAAACTTATGATCAAATAAATGATCAGCTAGAATTGACTTTGGAGTATTTACAACTTGGTGACATCCCCTCGGCTTCTATTCAGTTGACCTCTGGATGATCAGACAACATGTCTTCATCCATCCACTTGGCATCCAATGCCGAGTAGTTCTTGAATTTTACAAGGAACCTGTAAAATTCCTTGCCCTGGGGGCCTTTGCGTACAGTATGATACACAATTTGTTATGGTTGAAGGACCTCCTCCACTTCATCCACTTCCGGTAGATCCTCTGTTACAGGCTCTGTAGGCTGCGGTCCCTGATATTTCTTTAGAAGACTCACATGGAAGGCATTGTGAATCCTCCAATGCTCTTGTAGTGCTAATCCATATGCAACCTCATTAGTCTCATTGGTAACCCTGAAAGAGCCATAATACCTGGGAGATAACTTTGCATAAAGTTTTCTTTTCCCTTAAGCTTGTGGAGCCTAGCTTTTTCGGACTTGAAAAGTTTCCAATCCCTTCGCTTGAGATCTAATTCTCTCTTGTGCTTATCTGCAAACTTCTTATGCTTTTCTTGAGACCTTTCTATTGCTGTCCGGACCTTGCTGAAAGCTGTCTGGAGGTCTCTTACAAACTGATCAGCTGCAAAAATCTCATCTTTGGTCCTCAGGATAGGTGGCAGAATCATCTTCCCATAGATGACCTTAAAGGGGGCTTTCCCCCCTCCTCCCCCCCCCCCCTCCCCCTCCCCCTCCTCCTCTTCACTTCCCCCGACCCCTCCAGGGTTCCCCCGCCCCCTCCTCCCTCCTTAGCCCCCCCTCCGGTGGTCACTCTTACCACCCGCCCCCCGCCCTCTGTCCCCCATGTACCGACCTCTCCCTCTCCCGCCGCTCCCCTCTCCGCTCCAGTAGCAGCTTCTTCCTCTTCGACACCCCTGCCATCAAGCAAGGGAACGACGATGCCCCCTTCAGCCTCCTCATCGCAGCAGTAGGTCCGCTCAGAGAGGGATCCTAAGAGACGAGGCTTGTCCTCCTGGCCAGCAGCTCCCAACCTCCATCCTGGGCGTCCCTTACCGCGGGGACTTCTGGAGGTTAGGACCCTGGAACTATCTGGAGATTCCGGACTCATACCCTCTACCATTGGAGGTCATGCTCATGGTCCTTCAGCCCTGCAAGGGGCTCAGACACACCCTGTTTGGAGATTTCCGCTTGCCTCCACAGGGTTGGAGAAGTGGTCCCCGGAGGTGTTTGATGCTATTTTGGGTAATCAGCTTATGCTCATGATGGACGAGTGGATGGGCCCACAGGGACTAGATCTTTGGTACTCCCATGGCGTGGAGGTGAACTTTCAGCTGAGCTTCACGCGAGAGGAGACGGTGTGTGGTTTAGCGATGGGAGTTATCAAATTGCCGATGGAGGCTAAGGTGGACCAGGCACACTTATGGCCCCTCCAAACGTGTGCGGATTTATTTGGGGTGGAAGCCTCCTTCATGATGAAGTGGGCATGGAAGATCGGTATTGAGCCGATATCCACCCTAGTACGACGCCGCCGAGACACTAACTACTCGCCCTCCAAACCCCCGACAAAATCACACAAGTCAGTCTCTCTAGGACAGCCACCCACCCATAGGAGAGCCTTGTTCCCGACTCCCCCGTCCTCATGAGCTGGACCATAGTGAGTTGAAACGTACACGGGCTCCACGACCGTGTTTGTAGTCAGTCGTAGTACCTGATGCTCCGGCAGGAGTTGCAGAGGGCAGTGGTAGGGCGAGTAGTGGACATCCTTATGATTCAGGAGCACATGTTTTCAGCAGCAGACATTAGACAACGCCATCACCTTCTTCCAGGGAGAGGTCCAGAGGAGTGGTCTCCCACAGTAGGACGGAGCGGAGGGGTCTGCATCTCAGTCTCACAGACCTTGGCTCCAGAGGTCTACGATCAGGGCGAGCTCATTCCAGGATGGGCAGTTTGGATGGGAGTTCGGACGGGAGAGTCCACGATTGGAATCCTGAACGTGTATGCCCTAGCGTGTAGGCAGCATCGCCCGGCCTTTTGGAGGAGGCTATCAGAGTGTCTACCGGATGTTGACTCCTGGATTGTTGGAGGGGACTTCAACAACCTGGAGTTTGGGGAAGACAAGCACGGCGGCGCCTCGTTCTCTGAGATACCAGCAGCAGAGCGTAGTACCTGGGAGCAGTTCATTTTCATGATCAGTGGCAAAGACCCATGGAGAGAGCCAGAGTTCAGCAGGACTCCTGGCAGCCTTCTCTTCTCCTTTGGACAGAGGAGACACAATGGATTGCTTGAGAGATTAGATCGCTTCTATGTTGGGGACTGGGCATTACACAAAGGCGGCACTGCTGGGATTCTGGCAGGTACCATGATGTCTGACCACTCTCCAGTGGTACTTCACTTGGATCAGCCCCGCCGAGGTCTCCCTTAGAAGGGGGTCCGCATCCCAGAGGACCTCTTGCAGGACGAGGAGATTCAGCAGGTTATGGCAGAGATCTAAAAGCACTCAGAGATGGCAACGAGTGAGGGCTGGGCTGCGTGGGTTGCCGATGCGATTTAGAGGAGCAGTGTGGAGCTGCAGGTTCACGCCCTTAGGCGAAAGAGGACCCTTCAGGAGCGCGAGCGGGCTTTGAGGAGAGACCTTGCCTCCATCGAGAGGTGCAGGGAGCAGGACCCAGTGTCTCAGTGGCTTAGTGACAGATTGGAGAGCACTCGTCTTGAGCTTCAGGACACGAAGCTGCGGCGGGCTGAGTTCTCTTATCATTCCTCCCGGGCCCGATGGGTACAGCAGGGCGACAGGATGACGAGCAGTTATTTCAGACCATTGGGCCCCGATCGACCGGCTCTGGGACTCGCAGGGCATCATGCACACTGACCCGCAAAAGATTCTTGACATGACCACCGCTTTTTATAGCCAGCTCTTTCAAACAGAGCGGATGACCCCAGCCGGTCTTGTGGCCCGAGAGCTAGTTTGGAATCACGTTCCGACAGTAGTCTCGCGGGATCTATGCAGTAGACTTGAGGAGCCTTTCACAAATGAGGAGCTCTGGGAAGCCCTCAAGGCTCTCCCGACCCAGAAATGCCCAGGGGAGGATGGATTGACTCCGGCCTTCTTCCGGAACTTCTGGGAGATTATCTCCACCCCTTTCCGTTTAGCCTGCCAGGAGATTTTCGACACAGGCCTTCTCCCTCAGTCCTTGCGCAAGGGGTGGATTTGTTTGATCCTGAAAGGGGGATGTTGGGGTAAAGGCACTGGCCACCCTATGTAAACAGTACTTTATGTTGTACTTTAGTGTAGGACACTTAAGTACGCTAAGTACACATTTGTACTTAGCTGTACTTAAGGGTTACTACCTTATCCATAATATATATAAAGTGTGTGCTTGGGGAGGTACCACTCACTCATTGTGATTATCCCCACTAAAGTCGTGTGCAGTGAGTCAACTCCTACTCCCTACTCTATCTCCCTCTCCATCTCTCAACTGGTATCAGAGCCAACGGGCTCGATTCCTTTCCCCCTCTCCCGTCTTCCACACCCTCTCACTCAGCCAAGGGGCTGGCATCTTTTTCATCGCGGGATTCTTTTCATTGTGTCTATCGTGTAGCTGATGCGGCTACATTGCGCGAGATAGATGCGAGCTGAGGCAAGCAAGTGCTTGCAAGAGAGCAAACGCGCGCGAGATAGCTACTCGCCAGCTCATGGGCAGGCAGGCGTGCAAAGGGCAGCATAGAAGCCGCGAGCAAGGTGAGTGCCCGAAGGCACGAGTAGTCTTCAGGAGCGAGTGCGCAAAGGCAGCGAGTGCACAATTGTGTGCAAACAGCAAGGCAAGCAAGCATTCGAGGCAGGTGTGCACGCGGCAATACCTCGCAGGGAGCCGACTTGCAGAGTCGTGTCTCTGTAGCACGGCAGCATCGACAAAATCGATCGTGTGCTGGGTATGCATGCACACAGCTGCTAATAGGCAGCAGGAACAGGTACGAGCAGGCTGTGCGGGCAGGTGTGTGTGCGACAACTCCAGAGCACAGGCAGCCAGGCGTGTGCACAGCGCGCAGGTGCGCGCGTCTCTCAGCAAGAAACCGGCAGCAGGGCCGACTACACGGCCGACAGTAGTCGGCCGTCGGCTATACCAGACCGACACCAGTCAGTCGTAGGTGATTGCCGATCTGACCACACCTCCAATCTGGCCGCCTCCAGCTCCAACGTACGCATACACACGCAGGCAGCGACCAACTGCCTTACTCTTATGCATAGGTGCGCACTCGTGCCTGTGAGCGGGCAAATCTACGACAAACAACCGTTGAATGAAGCCCTCGCGAGCACACATCTGAGAACATCTTCGAGCACATTTTTTTTTGCAAAAGCACCAATCAGCAACAGTTGTTCGGAAAACGAATAACAGCTTGTACTTGCCTTGAAAAGCGTAACCAAAAAGTACAACAATCTGCATTTTCTGTGGGAGAAGTACAGCGTACACGCATTCTGAGGAGCTACAGCAGCACTGGAACAAGTACCAAGGGGTACTGTTTTATCTTCTGTATTTTTTATCAATACCTGAGGCGGTCTTTCTCGAGTCCTTTTTTTTTGGGGCTCACACTTGAGAAAGATTTTCCCTGTTTATGCGTCATTCTTGGACAGCATTGTATTCTGCCATTGGCAAACCATAGCCAGGTACTTTGTAATTTGCATTGTACTTTCTGCCTACCATTCTTTCCTTTTGTACCTTGTACTGCACAATTGCATGTACAGGCGTTCCACTTGGGGGCAGGGCATTACTCAACTCTGAGGCTTAGCTTATGCCGCAAACAGAGTTGAGGCAGGTTATTCACTTGGCCAGTGAAGCGTTACAGCGTATGCATTGACAGATTTGCAGTGTGTATGCATGTTTTCTGAGCAGAGGTCTATGCAATTTTGAAGCGGTGTATGCATTGTCACTTGCAGTGTGTATGCTTATTCTCGTGCAGAGACAGATGCATTAGTCAGGATTGTCACCCGCACAGGCAGTGGATGCAGGCAAATTGCAGATTGTTGTGACAAATGCTTATCTAGAGCACTACTATGCTTTGAAAGTGCAAATTTGACTTACAGTGTTTGGTCAAAGGTCAATCTTTTCCAGATTGGAGGTCAAATCTCTGATTTTCTTCATGCATTCAAAGGGCTTTTGAGCCACCTCACTTCCAAACTGTAAATTCAGTTGGGGGGGAAGTTTCTGGAGCATTAGAGGTCTAAAATCAGGGACTTTCATCAAAAAATCAGAAATTTGCTGTTTTTTGACAGTCCGGGACTGTCAAACAGCAGGTTTGACCATATTTGACTATCAAAAAAGTCAAAAAGTACTGCTGTTTTTTTTTATTATATCAGTTCTGGGATTTTTCTAGAGCGATTTGACGCAGCCGTACCGCACTTTCGCCAGCGAAAAAGACAGGAACAGCTTGCTGTACTGTTTCTGTAGCAAGTGGGAGAAAAATATTCAGTTGGTTTTGTGCCACTGAAACAGTACCAAGTTCACTTTTGATCGTACTTCCGCTGCGGGAGAATTTTCTTGGAGTGACTAGTGCTTAATTGCACGACTACAGGGAGTCAGGCGGTTCCATTGAGGAACAAACTCCACTTTCTTTACCATGAGTTCCGGAAGCGACGTGTCGTCCTTGTTCCAGATAAAGAAGCTCGAAGGAGCTAAAAACTACGACATATGGAGGACACAATGCTACAATGTGCTGATGCAGAAGGACCAGTACAAGCCTATAAAGGAGAAGGGTGTTAAGCCCTCCAACGTTACTGATGAGCAGTGGGAGAAGATGGACAACTTGGCCATGTCGACCATTATGCTTACAGTTGTTGATTCACTGGTTGTAGGCATCAGGGATGAACCTACTGCGTGGAGGATGTGGAAACGTCTTGAGGATACTTATGCCAAGAAAAGTGCCACGGGAAAAGCTTACTGGCTGAAAAAGCTTGTTGGTCTTCAAATGAAGGAGGGGACACCTATGTCCACTCATATTATTGAGTTTAACAGCATATTCAGCCAGGTGATCAACCAGGGGTTGAAGCTCGATGATGAGCTGAAAGCTACACTCATCCTATGTTCTCTACCTGAGTCATGGGACACATTCAGGACTTCTACCAGCAACTCAAATGCCATTCTGTTATTTGCAGATGTGGAGAGTGCTCTTCTACAGGAAGAGATGAATAGAAAGAACAATGCTGTTGGGAAGTCGAATGCTTTGAATGCACGCAGCAGGTCCAAGACACGTGGAAACTACAAAGAAAGAGAGAGGAGCAAGTCCCGCTCTAAAAGTGATCTTGTATGCAACTATTGCGGCAAGAAGGGACATATTGAGAAAAAGTGTTTTAAAAAGAAGAACGACCTGAGAGCCAAAGAAGGCAAGACTCAAGGCAAGTCTAAGGGCAAGGAAAAAGAGGAGCTGCATGTTACTTATGTTAGTGACAGTGACAGTGGACGTGAGATATGTTTCACCTCTTCACTGGAGGCTCATACACTTCATGCTGGTGATGGATCAGATATGCTTTCCTGGATTATAGATTCAGGTGCTTCCTTTCATGTTACACCCTACAGAGATCTGTTTGTCAGATATGCAGGAGGGCAGAAGGGAGTTGTCTTTCTTGGTGATAACCATGCATGTTCGATCATTGGCATAGGTGATGTCAGGCTTGTTCTTGAAAATGGCCAACAGTTAATGCTCAAAGGAGTCAGGCATGTCCCTGAAGTGAAGAAAAACTTGATTTCCACAGGTTTATTGAATGACGATGGTTATCAGACCACCTTTGGCAGTCAGAAATGGAAAATCAGCAAAGGGGCAATGGCTATTGCCAGGGGTCCTAAGGTTGATACTTTGTATTCACTTCATGCTCGACATTGTCCGCATTCCGATGTAAATGCCGCCGAGCTGCCAAAGATTTCATTGTGGCATAGCCGGCTTGGCCATATGAGTATTAAGGGAATGGAGCAATTGGCTCATTTTGGTTACTTGCCGAGTCTAAAATTTTCAGATTTAAAGAAATGTGAATTTTGTCTCTACGGTTGTCAAGTACAAATACCTCATAAGAGAAGGTCAGATCAGAAATTACAGCTCTTGGAGCTGGTACATACAGATGTGTGTGAGATGCCTACACTCTCTTTAGGAGGTTCTAAGTACATACTGTCATTCATAGATGACGCCACCCGCAAAGTGTGGGTTTACACTCTCAAAAAGAAGAGTGATACGTTCAAGGCTTTCACTAAGTTTGTTGCACTGGTCGAAAATGAGACAGGCAATAAACTGAAAGCTTTACGATCTGACAATGGTGGAGAGTATTTGTCCAAAGAGTTTCAAGAATTCTGTGAGGCAAAGGGTATTCAAAGGGTGTTGTCTGCACCATATGATCCTCCACAGAATGGTACCGCTGAAAAAATGTTCAGGACCATTCAAGAGAAAGTCAGATCCATGTTGTCACATGCTGCACTGCCCCACACATTTTGGGCTGAAGCTGTAAAGACAGCTGTGCACCTTATTAATAGGTCACCAAACAAGAGACTATGTGGCGGTGTGCCTGAACAGGCATGGACGGGTAAGCCTCCGTCTTACAAACACCTACGGGTCTTTGGTTGTGTCGCGTATGTGCATGTACGCAGGGAAGACAGAACTAAACTGGATCCAAAGTCTCTTAAATGCATATTCCTAGGTTACGGTGACAAAGGTGAGATGGGCTACAGGATTTGGGATCCCAAGAACAGAAAACTTATACGCAGCAATGATGTCGTGTTTGATGAAACCATCATGTTCAAGGAACCTGTTGTACAGCAGGGACCTTTAAAAGTAACTATTGATGATGACAGGCATCATGGGCAACAAAGACAGGCTGTAAATCAGCCACAACAGCAGCATAACCAGCCATTAAATGATGCTGCAGCAGGTCCTAATGGACAGCCAGGTATGGCAGAAGACATCCCAATGGATGAGGCACAGTTAGGTGATCTTCCTGACATGCAAATGCAGCCAGGAGACATGGGACAGCCACCTTATCTGGGTGATGAACAGGCTGGACAGCCAGCTCAAGACGATGGTCATTGGGTTAGAAGGTCAACCAGACCGACGCGGCAGCCAGAAAGATTTGTTCCAGGCATTGATTATTTGATGCTCACTGATTGTGGAGAGCCTTCATGCTACAGAGAGGCTAGGCAGAGGGCAGACAAGGTTCAATGGGATCTTGCTATGAAGTCTGAAATGGACAGTCTTCACAAGAATGGCACTTGGGAATTGGTATCCTTGCCTACTGGTAAGAAGGTACTGCCATGCAAATGGGTTTATCGACTTAAGGTCACACCTGGTGAAAAGCCAAGGCATAAAGCCAGACTGGTTGCCAAGGGGTTCAAACAGGAATATGGTGTTGACTTTGATGAGATATTCTCTCCTGTCGTTAAGATGACAACTCTCAGAACTGTATTAGCATTGGTTGCACATGCAGATATGGACTTGGTCCAAATGGATGTCAAGACGGCATTTCTTCATGGTGACTTACATGAAGAGATTTTTATGCAGCAGCCAGAAGGTTTTACAGTGAAGGGAAAGGAGAAGCTTGTGTGCAGACTGAAGAAAAGTCTTTATGGTCTTAAGCAGGCACCCAGAGAATGGTATCATAAGTTTGATACATTCATGCGAATCCAAGGTTATAGGAGAAGTGACATTGATCACTGCTTGTATACCAAGAAAGCTTCAGATGGCAGTTTACTGATCCTCATTTTGTATGTGGATGATATGTTGATTGCTGGAAAATCTCATAAGGAGATCAATGCCTTGAAGAAAAGATTGCACCAAACCTTTGATATGAAGGATCTTGGTGATGCCAACCATATACTGGGCATGCGGATACTTCGGAATAGGAAAAAGCGATTGCTATACTTGTCTCAGAAGGAATACATTGGCAAGGTCTTGCAGAGATTTCACATGGAGGGGGGGAAGAGTATTGGTACTCCATTGCCTCCTTATGTGAAAATCAGTGCTTTGGACAGCCCTCAGACAGATGCCGAGAGGGCTGAGATGTCAAAGATTCCGTATGCATCAGCGTGTGGCAGTCTCATGTATGCTATGGTTGCAACCAGGCCTGATATTGCGTTTGCAGTGGGAGTGGTTAGTAGATACATGGCAAACCCCGGCAAGAAGCATTGGAATGCAGTGAAAGGTGTCATGAGATACCTGAAGGGTACACAAGATTTGTGTATATGTTTCGGCAGTCAAGATGCAAAAGTGCAGGGTTATACAGACTCTGATTATGCCGGTCACCCTGATACCCGGAAGTCTACTACCGGATATGTTTTCACTTTCACTGGAGGTGCAGTGTCGTGGGTATCTAGAATGCAGCAATGCATTGCTCTGTCTACCACAGAAGCTGAATATATTGCAGCCACTGAGGCATGCAAGGAGGCTATATGGCTATCTCGGCTAGTGGCAGATTTGGGTTATCCATTGGAGATTCCATTGTTGCATTGTGACAGTCAGAGTGCCATACAGTTGGCACGTAATCCTGTCTTTCATGCAAAGACGAAGCACATAGATGTGAAATATCACTTCATCAGGGAGGTGCTTGAGAACAAGCAAATTCAGCTTGTTAAGGTGCATACAGATGACAATCCGGCAGATCTATTAACCAAAGGGTTAGCTGCAGAGAGGTTTGCACACTGCAGATCTCTTATGGGTATTGGTTGAAGCCAGCATATTGGTCTTGTACATTGTGTACATTTGCTGTTTTTTATTCTTTCTCTCCTTGAGGGCACACTGCCTTTAAGTGGGAGGTTGTTGGGGTAAAGGCACTGGCCACCCTACGTAAACAGTACTTTATGTTGTACTTTAGTGTAGGACACTTAAGTACGCTAAGTACACATTTGTACTTAGCTGTACTTAAGGGTTACTACCTTATCCATAATATATATAAAGTGTGTGCTTGGGGAGATACCACTCACTCATTGTGATTATCCCCACTAAAGTCGTGTGCAGTGAGTCAACTCCTACTCCCTACTCTATCTCCCTCTCCATCTCTCAAGGGAGATAGGGAAAATATCGGACAGTGGAGGCCCATCACTTTGCTTGATACAGCATACAAGATCCTCGTCAAGGTCTTGAGTTTGCGGTTACAGCCTCATCTTACCGACATCATACATGACACCCAGACTGGGTTTGTCCAGGAGCGCAGCATCCTGGACAACATCTTCACGTTCTGGGAGGCAGTGGATTGGTCCAAGGAGGAGTCACAGCCACTGGCCATCCTTCTCTTGGACTTCAAGAAGGCCTACGACAGGGTGGAGTGGTCTTTCCTCGAGGGCACTATGAGGAGATTGGGTTTCTCAAACAGATGGGTCTGAGGAGTTTCGGCGCTATACACAGGGAGCTCTAGTCAGATGATTATCGAAGGACACACACGCGAGGCCTTTCCTCTCTCTCTCTCTCTCGGTCCGCCAGAGCTGCCCACTAGCTCCCTTCCTCTTCTTGTTTGTAGCGGAGGCTCTGGGGTACTACTTGAGATCACAGGTGGCGGGTCTCACAGGGTTGAGACTCCCAATCAGACATGAGGAGGAGCTCCTTGACTCCGAGTTTGCAGATGACACGACCTTGTATGTTGAGGGCACCACAGCGAGTCTAGAGAGAGTCAAAGGCGCCTTGGCTATCTATTGTGAGGCCTCGGGGGCATGGATCAACTGGACGAAATCCATAGGCTTCTTCACGGGCTTTGAGGAGACACAAGAGATCCATGAGTGGGGGAGTGACTTTGGTTTCAGATGGATACCGCGGGGCCAGACAGGGACATACCTAGGATGCTAGGTGGGTATTGACATCACAGCAGAGCAGCAGATTGTCCCGGTCCTTGAGTGTTTGGCGCAAGCTTCTCTATTGGAGCTCGGCCAAACTCTCCCTTGCAGGTCGCGCCTTAGTGGCAAACCAAGTCCTTGCCACTGCCTGGTATATTGCCTCCTGTTGGTGCTTTCACAGAGGTTGCATTGGACAGCTCCGACGGTTGGTACGGAACTTCCTCTGGGCAGGCTCAAATGGCACGAGGAACTCTAGGGCCCGAGTAGCTTGGCAGACAGTGATCATGCTGCAGGCACTAGGAGGCTTGGGTATCATTGATCCAGAGATGCAGAGTAGGGCCCTTCTGGGCAAGTTGGTGGTTCGTGGCCTCACCCCAGGTGTCGAGCCTTGGAAGCTCCTTCTACAGAGAGGGCTTCTGAGGAACACCCCACGCACTGGGGGACAATGGCAACCTTCACGTAGATGGATCTTCTCAAAGGCCCCCCTTACGGGAAAGGGCTCCCCCTTGATGAGGAGCCTCCACAGGGTTTGGCAGAGACTAGCAGGGAGCCTCATCCGTGCTCTGCCCAGATGCAGAGAGGAATTTGAGCGCCGGCCCCTTATGTGGCACCTAGAGGTCAGAGATCAAGAGGGACGTATGCTTGGGCAGCGGACTCACATTGGCGGGGCACAGTGGGACGGTGGTCCAACGGGGTCTTTTGGTTGCTGGAGCAGACTACCCATGGAGGCAGAGGCTTGACACCCTAGCGCATCTGAGAGGGACAAGGCAGCGGATGGTCGAGATCGACTTAGCCATTCCTGAGTCCTGGTGGGAAGGACTTCACATGTGGAGAGACAGCAGATGGTTGGGGCAATTTTCCCGTATTGGTGTTCCTTTGAGGATTTTGATGCAGCGCGGCAGCACGCACCCCGGCTTCTTCCGTGTAAGACCTGGAGGACTGCTTCAGCCCCTCACTAGGAGTGACCCTAAGATGGATGGGAGTCTTGATGGGATACACTGGCAGATGATCAGAGTGGTAGGACGCTTGGGGAAGGAGTGGCACATTGATCCCAGTATCTCAGAGCAGGACGACTCTCGATGGCGCCTCTGGCTATGGGAGGGTAGACCCCTGAGGGACGTCCACCCGGGGGAGTGGTTCTGGCCCTCCAGGGGCGGCCTAGCTGAGACGATAGATGAGGTGCCTTTCTTTTCCTACACCACACGGATTGGCAGGAAACTTCAGATGGACTCATCAGACTCCCTTGAGGGAAAGACACTGGGTGACCCAGAGAGTGCCCCGGGATGTTCGCTCCAGGTTTTGGACGCGGTTGTGGTCCAACTTGCGGCCGAGGAAGATCTCATACTTCTTCTGGCTAGCAGCCCACGGAGGCTTGCCCATCGGTCCGTGGTTGGAGCAGATGCGAGTGGAGGGGCAGTGCCATTGCTGCTCAGATGGTGTCCTAGAGACTATCCCGCACTGCCTATGGAGCTGTCGTAGCGCAGCGAGGATCTGGATGAGAGCCCTCAGGATCATGACACACATTCAGAGTATACACAGAGATTACACCTGGGGGATGGTGGCTTGGTTAACAGAGGGAGGACACGTGTTTCAGATTGATGAGATCTCCCCAGCCTACCGGATACAGGGTCAGAGCATTCAGAGGATTGCACTCCACGAGGCAGTCCCCCCTAACACCCTAGCTCCTTCTCCTCCTAGGGAGGACAACGTTTGGGAGGTTGTAGCCAGCATCACGGCTTGGAACATCTGGGTGGCTTGGTGCAGTCTTGTGATGGGAGAGCACCCGGTTCCACCCTCGGCTACCTTTGGTTGCCATCTGGCAGGATATCATCTACACTCTACGGTCCACCTGGGAGCACGGGACTCCAGGCTCCAGGGCGACTATTGAGAGGCGTGCTCGTTTTTGCAAGGCTTGGCCTGCAGGTGTTTTCTACATCTTCACTCTGCGAGGGATTCGCTGGCTGTATAGTCCCCCCACTTGGCTGTTAGCCCCATTTCCAGAGATCCCCTAGGCAGTGATCTAGGCTTCTTTGGAACATGCTGGTTTTTCTTTTAGCCTTTTCCTGTTTTTTCATACTCAGCACCTTCGGGGCTGTTGTTTTGTATGAAATCTTTCAAGCATTAATAGAAGGTTTCTTTCTTTGGAAAAAAATAAAGGGGGCTTTCCCTGTGGAGCTGTGAACTATATTGTTATATGTGAACTCCACCAGTGGAAGGTACTTTTCCCAGTCTGAATTTTGGTCAGCCACGTAGCACTCAATACATCCAACACTGTAGAATTTGCTACTTCGCTTTGACCATCTGTCTAGGGATGGAAAGAAGAAGAAAAATTCAGATTCGTCCCATATTATCAAAAAGGGCTCTCCACAATAGACTAGTCATTCATGGATCTCGGTCACTGACAATGGACTTAGGCATACCATGGTGCTTAAGGATCTGTGCCATGAAAACCTTAGCCATATGATCTGCCTTTATAGTTTTACATACTGGAATGAAATGAGCTTGCTTGCTGAATCTATCAGTAGTCCAAATCCCATTAATCCCTAATTTTGATTTTGGCAAATAAAAAATCAAGTCCATTGCGATACTTTCCCATGGTGCCTGGGGCACGGGAAGAGGCATACGTAGGCCAGGTGCCTTCCGGCTGTCATATTTGACCTTCTAACAAGTGAGGCATTCTGTAACAAACTTATGTATATCTTTTCGCATCGCTGGCCAATAGAAATACCTCTCTAAAGCCATCTTTTGAGTGATGCATAAGCAGTCATCTTTCATTAGATACCCATCTTTCAGGGAATAGTGATTGGTGGACTGCACCTCTTGCACTCGCTGTCAAATCTCACCAAAATCTGCATCATTGGCATATTGCTCTCTCATGTCTTCCAGATCCCTATGAAGCCAATAACGAAGGCAGGCATGGTAGAGGGACCTCCGTAACTTACAAGCAAACAAGAAATTTGTAGAGATTGCATGGAAGGCAAGTAACTCCGGGCATCATTCGTGCCAAAGGCCATGACGAGCCATGAGCCAATTGAGTTGGTTCATTTTGGAATCTAAGGGCCCATGCCTACAAGACCACTTTCCGGGGTGGAATACTTCCTAACCTTCACAAATGATTTCAGCAGAATGACTTGGGTCTATTATTTGTCTAAGAAGTACTCTAAGAATAGGGCTAAAGTGAAAAGGAAGACAAGAAAGAAAGAAAGAAATTTGATTGAAGTCTGCTAAAGACCGATGGGTCTATGAGACTGAAGAAAA
The DNA here is from genome assembly GCF_047967505.1 of Dipteris shenzhenensis. NCBI lineage: Eukaryota > Viridiplantae > Streptophyta > Polypodiopsida > Gleicheniales > Dipteridaceae > Dipteris > Dipteris shenzhenensis. The sequence continues at coordinate 20,556,061 of NC_141599.1, forward strand.
ACCTGATACAATGAGCAAGAGGGTGAAGCTACTAATCGAGCATCCTAACCCATGCTAGAGAACTATGTAGACATAGTCAGTGATATCATAGTACATGTCCACCATAAACCTATGCAGCCATCCTGGCATCATCATCCTCTTGTGGAGACACAGTAGTTTGATCCACTACAATGCAATAAATATATAGAACATCAAGATACACCCAACGTCGGACTAGGTAGTGTAGCCAAGAAGCCCATAATGGATCGCTGTCTGCTATCTGAATGAGTAACCTATCGTGCCCTCCTGGCCGCTACCCGACGTCTGACGAGCACCATTGTCACCCCGGTCGGCTGCACCCCAGGTCTGAAAACAGAGGAGATGTCAGTGAGTGTGACTGGTGTGTGAGTCCTCTGTTGGGGCGTCGCGTCTCGGTTTCAGGGTCTCTGCCTCTCCTAAAAGAAACTTAAGACGTTCAGAACAGACCGAGGAGAAGAATTCACATAGATGAGTCCAATGCATATTGCAAGAAGAATAGCATCAAACATCAATTTACGATAGCAGAGACATCCCAGCATCTCGGGGTGGTAAAGCGCAAGAATCAAACAATTGTAGAGACAGACTTGAGAATGTTGAGAGGTAAAAAATTTCCAAGGTCCTAGGGAAATGCAATCAATACGGCTGTCCACACCCTAAATAAGGCAATGACTAAAGCAGTCATGGGAAAGACACCATCTAGAGGCAATGCACATTTCCTAAGGTAAAAGGACTGTCATAAAATATTTAAGACTTTTCGATCCTGGCACATGGGTGCATACACATAAGACACCAAGAACAAACTCGATTCAAGAAGTAAAAAATGCATGTCAGTCAGATACAGCAACGAATTCAAAGCTTATCGGCTATGCTAAAAGGAGTTGAGAAACAAGACTGAATTTTTGCTCTTCGTGAGCATGGTCATCTTTAAGGGCAAGAGATGGACTCTTTGAATGTCTCACATCGCTGTTCTATGTGCTTATCATGGCTTCAACAAAAAACTATGGACTCTCACACTCTCACTTTCTTTTTCACACAATCACTATACATGCAGTTCTAGGCTGATGTAAGGCTATAACTGCAAGGTTTATCAAATAAATCACCTATCAGAGTCGTGCTTTAGCGAAAGAGTGTTTCCAAAGATTTATTCTATTAACACTTAAAATTTATAATCTTAAACCAAAATATTAAAACAACAATTCACACATGGTTTGAGACTTAAAAATAAAGACAGACATGAAGCCCATGTGGGGTGCAAATTAGAACCACCCCTGCCAACGCTAAGCACATCGTATATTTATGTATTCCAATAATGCTGGTTTTCCAATACAATAGTATTTTCAGAGTTTAACAGCCGTACTGCACCCTCTTATTAGAACATTCAACCCAAAAATTATAAAAGTTGAGATTGAAATCCACTTATTAGCATACATTTATACACATATAACATGTATGGAACCTCAGCGATAAGAGTCAATTCCAAGTTGGAAGATAACAAGCTACTAATATTTACTGCCAAACTATACACCTTGAGCTGTGCCTTTCATTTCAAGCAGCAGAGTGAACATTAAGAAACTCACTGTTCGGATAAGACCAATACGGTAGTCCCTAGGAAAATCTCCCATCATACCGAAGTCAAAGTATGCAAGTCTGCCTTCCTTCGTCACCACAAGATTTCCAGGATGGGGGTCAGCATGAAAAAAACCTTCCTCCAGAAGTTGCCTCAAAGAAGAAAAAACTCCCTGCCACAATTAGACAAAAGATTTCCGTTAAAGTAAGAAAATAATTAGTGAGCAAACATAATTGAACCCCTTCTATACCCTAAGGAATATTCAAGGATAGAGTAAACACAGGAGTCCCAGCATGATGCCCAAGATCATGTTTACAAGGGTATATGAAATGGAGAACAGAAGTTCAGTTGCATGGGCAACATCCCAAATGGAATCTATGGTATCAAAGCAAACAAAATAGCATTCTCGAAAAAGAAGACCTGATCAACAAGGTGTTGGATGTCAAAGTTCAACTTCCGTAGCGTTTCTACATCTGTCAATTTGATTCCATCTATCCATTCCATGGTGAGCACACCTTTGCTTGAAAAGTTCCAATATATTTTGGGCACTATCACCAAATCTCCAGTCTCGCCTGCTCGAAAAGCATTACTGTGTACTCCCCTCCGCCTCCGTTTCTGTATCGAAACACCAGATCTGATGAAGCCCGGGTAATCTGAGGACAACCATTGGAGCAAGTAATAAGAATAGCCTAATAGCCTCTTAAGCTTTTCATCAATAGAGGAAGAACAAGAACAAGCAGCATATGCACAAAATGGCCATAGGGCCCTGAAAGAGCATCAACTGACAAAAGGTACCAAACACGTGCGGAAGGACTGCATACATAAACTGTTGAGAATCACCCAAAAAGGCTAGCAGTGATAAATAAAACACAATATGAGAGAAACTACTCTTTTCAAAAGCAGAAGAGAGGAGGAAAGGTACAAAGCAGGGCCAAAGATATGGGGTGGGGAGGGAAAGGGGGGGCAGGGGGAGCACCCGGTTCAAGGTCCTACAGACCTTGATGATGAGAAGGGTTAAATTAAGGACTGATCAATCCATGTGTCATGAGGAAAGCATGAGAAGCAGGATTCTGAATTCACCACCTCATCAGGTAAGGATCATGGTAGGAATGAGATACGTCAGAGCTGGAGCATTTGCAAGTATTCTCCAATACACAAACCTCTGCTTCAAATTATGTGCATTCGCAAGCATCCCATTTGCTTCAAAAGGCAAGTCTGGCAATATAAAAATTGTTAAAAGAAGACCTATCTCCAAACCAATGGGTGACCCAACACTTGTTGGAGGCTATTAATTGCCAAAATGATTATCTCAAAGCCTCATAAGAGAAGAGCACCATTGTGAAATGCTCATCTTGCCCCAACTTAAGGAAAAATATTTGCTAAGCAAAAGAAGCTAGCTCTTCATATACAGCATGAAGAGAGGCTGGCTGGAACAGAAGCAATTGTGGCATCGCCATAGGCTCAGGTTGGTTTGTGCTCACCTTGAACCAACGATAAACAATCTGTCTTTAATTGCATGCACACCACAAGATTAAAAACAAAATATAGCCATTTCCAACTAAATGTTGATAAAACCATAAAGTTCACTGTTTCGATTCCTTGGGCTTGAACTTGGAGAGCATAGCATGCTCGCCAGCCCGGGTTGCCATATTTCTGCGTGTTTGTTCCTCCTACAATAGAAGTCCTACCAACTCGTGAAAGGAGAGAGGATTGCTGCCCCCCCTCAATGACAAATTCAGCGAGGTGTGGAAACCGGACAGGACTCAGGAAGAGAGTTCAGAGTGGTGGAGATCATCTCTGAATCCGAAATGACTTCATCAATGTTAAGCAATTGTTCCCTGAGATCCTGAAGCTTTGTGAGGTGAGAATTCATGGAATCTCCCTCATCCATATGTGTATGGGAAAGTTCTCGCTTCAGAAAGGAAACTCTGGCATCGTTTCTTGCTGCAAACATACTCTCCAGTATTACCCAAGCTGCCATAGATGTCTTGCATGACCGAATATGAGGTATAATGAACCTCTTGACAGAAAGAGAAATTACTGAAAGAGCTTGTGCATCTCTAGAGTCCCATCTTTTCTGCTTTGCTGTGGGAGCTCCTGGAGCGGTTGCTCCAATCACCTGTGCTGTATTTGTACCTCTACCCCTGCCTCCAGCTGTAGGAGTGACAGGTATAGGTGTTGTATCTGGTTTTTCTTCATCTCCATTGACATAATCCCAAAGATTTCTGCCAACCAAGATATTGCGAACCATGAAACTCCACAAGGAGTAGTTGGTGCCATCCAACTTATCCTCCTGTGTGACAACCCCGAACACCTCATTTGAGTTGTTCTGTGCCATTTTTGCCAGATAAACTCAGGAATACAGCAAACTGAACAAGTAAAATCCCTTCCTGAGATGTAAGATGCACAAGTAAAATCTGCAAAGAAAAATATGCCCACAGTGACAAATACTGTTACAGCCTGTCAAAGGCTCAAAATGCACTTCAATTTGTCCTGCAAATGCTCTAAAAAACTTCCAAAAAACACAGCAGAATTTGCCAATGTCTGCAATGTCACTCAAAATGAATCCAAAATTGCCTGCAACAATCCCAAAATGCTTATACACTGCCAAATTGCATCAAAATACTAAAAGCCACAATTTCTTCAGGGAAATTGCATCCAAAAGAGGGCAAATTGCCTGAAAGCCCCAAAAATGCAAGAAATTGCTGTGTAAAGCAAAAAGGCCCAAATTTTTGCAAGAAATTGCAACTCAAAAAGGGGCAAATGACTGAAAGTCCCAATTTGCAATTTATCTGCAAAAAGAACCAAATTCTACTGCCTATGTGCGCAAATGAGCACACCCTTAATCTCAAAATGCACCTGCTTGAATCCACAGCCAAACAATGGCTCACTGCACAAATGCTTGACAAAGATAAAAACACCTGCAAGATTCACCTGCAATGAAAACTCTCCAAATGACCAAGGCACCCTTTTGCAGAAGGACTAGAACAGCCCGTACAGTACGGACTGTATGGCTGTACTGACAGCTAACGAGGGTTGTACAGCCCAACGTAGGTACGGTTGATCAGAACAGTACGGATGACCGTACTATTGTACGGCCTAATACACGTTGATGGAGAAGCTTTTGCAACTACGTACGGAAGAACTGTCAAGAGTAGTACGAACAACACAAGAAAGCAGGTGTACGGACTGATGCAGGTGTACGGTCAATAGTACGGTACGACAGTCATACAACGAAAGTACATCGCAGGTACCTATACCAAACAACGCTGTTCAGAAAACAACCAGCGTACAACGCTTGTACGACAGTGTACGGACGAACGTACGGACGAACTACAAGCAGAAGGTACGGACTGCGCGGCAGATGTACGGCTGTACAGAACAGTCCGTGCAACTTGTATGGACAGCAGTGCAGGAGCAGTGTACGGACAATGTAGCGGAAGGCTATACGGTCTAGGAGCGCAAGTTGTACAACAGAGTGTACGACACCTAGAGGCTGGTGCGCAAGTTGAGTTACGTGAGCTTGGGAGCTAGAGTAGAAGATGTGGGAGCTAGTCCAGAAAGCAGGAGCTCAGGATCTAAGAGCACTCTCACACATGGACAATGGTAGAAGTCCGAGGAGAGAAGCAGATGCTCTAATACCAAATGTTACAAAAAAAGAGTGTGTGAGAGCAAGAGAGCTGAACGTAGTGCTTGCAATAGAAGAAGTGACTAATACAAGAAGTGGGATGGGTTTTGTCTAAGTGACAAAACCTTATCCTTCACTAACCATAGTTAGTGAACTAACTATGGTTAGGGGAAAAAACCTCTAAAGGAGGGAAAAGTGCCCCTAACCTACTTATTACATTACATTGGTCACTGCTGAATTATAATAATAATTCTAACAAAAACAAAGATACCCTCCACTACAGCTGATGGGTCACAGCAAAGTGAAACAGGAGTTTTCACCATGTATGCAACTGATGCATACATGGTGATGGGTCACAGCAAAGATAATAATTCTAACAAAAACAAAGATACCCTCCACTACAGCTGATGGGTCACAGCAAAGTGAAACAGGAGTTTTCACCATGTATGCAACTGATGCACTCAGCCTTTTCTTTCCTGAGAAGAATACCTCAACAAGAGCATTCACAACTCATGCCAGTGTTAGGCTGTCAGCTCAATGCACAAAACCCCAAAGTTGCTTAAGCATTCACTTACTATTGCCCCTTTTCTGGCTACTGTAGGAAGCACTGAAAATGCACCTATTTTCCCCTTTTTCTATGCAAAGGCGTGCATCTTTTATACTCAGCAAATCTCTAATTTTCTACTGACTTTCTCACAGTAAAATGATTAACAGATGGGTGGAATCTGATGGCAAAAACTGTCTCTCTTTTTTTTTGGACACTAACTGGATGAGTAACCGACTAATTACACTAACCATACTAACTAGCTCTGGTCTGGTTAGCCTATAACTGAGCTCTAACCAGAGTAACTGGACTGATCACAGTCTGGCTACACTAACCAAACTTGTCTGATTAGGTCAGGATAGCTGGACCAGGGTTAGGCTAACTGGGTATTGCTCCACGGGTTGCTCCTATCAGACGAGCTAGAGCACCGGCTCCACGCACAATGGCAAAACAGAGACTCCAAGGCGAGGCAATGGCCAGCCGTGACAGGCCAGCTGAGGGTGAGGAGCTGAGGCGAAGGCCGGGGATCTCGAGCTTGTGTCCTTTCACTGCTTGTTCCACCTATTCTTGTGTCGAAGACTTCCACCAAAGCACGGGCTTGGTCCAAGAAGCGTTCGATGCGACAGACATGCTGCTGAGGAATTGGAGCTTCAGCGACTCTTAAACGCCAGTGCCATCAGCTATGCAACGAGCAGCTTCACCGGCCGACTAGCATCTGCTCACATCCGATCCATGCACCTCTCGACTCAACCGGGCAACGAAGGCTCCCGCAAGGCTTCAGAACAACATCATCTCCATCAACGCCTCCTTGCTTTGACGGACTCAACCAGCAGCCGCGCACCCTTGGAGCTTCAAGACAGCGAACTCCGCTCTCCAGCAGACCTTCACCGCCGACAGCCCACGGCCAACCGCACGGGCGTTGTGTGTTCTTGCGACCCCTTCACGGCAGCAGAAGGTAGAATCTCCTATACGCGGCCTGCGGCTGTTACGCGACCTGACGGCAACTTAGGATGCGGTGGATTCCTGTTGATTGGCGTCGTGGCCTCTAGGCAGGCTGCTTGGTGGCTGAGGGGCGGTCGAAATTGTACCTAACAGTGATTACTTAACTTCTTACTCTGCCTTTTACAGTAATAGCAAGGTCCTTTCTTCATTTTGATCATGATCATCATGTTGAAACTAAAAAGTAAAGTTGTGCCTTGGTTTAATCTGAATTGGAGTTTCTGATTTTGTCTTTTATGTTTAGCCATAAAGGCTGTATCATCCCGATTCCTTAACCTCTTGCTCTGCATTTGGCTTCCCTTCTCATCATAGCTCTCAAAATTCTCTCTTGGACATTTTTCAATCCCATCAATCATACCCCACAACTTTCGAGCTTTTAAAATACACTCAAGCTTGAATTTCCATGCCATAGTTGGTTCGTTCTGACTAGGTGCTCTCTGAAGGGGACATTCATTGGTCTAACTCATCATGCCTTGATTGGAGTATCCCATAGACTAGGTGAGTGCAGTGTGTGCTTTAATGGGACAGATCGATCAAATAAAAGTAAGCACATTGGTGTCAGCCTCATGTTATAAGGATCACAGCCGCAAAGCAACTCCCCAAGTAACAACAATAGGATGATGACAAGGGCCTGTGGCCTCGGTGTGAGAGTTAGCTTGTTCTTTTAAACCAACTCTGTCCAAGCTGAGGTTTCTTGGGCATCTACATGCAGTTTGAAATGGTAAATCATCTGCTTTGTCCACCCCAGAAAAAACAGCCTGCCTTTGCATCTCTTGCCTTTCTTGATGTTCACACGTTCTGTAATTTTGTAATTCTTTAGGGCTCTCTGCCCGTTTTTCTTGAAGTTCTTTGTCTACTATGGTTTACTATTGTACTATTGTCTACACATCTGTACTGCAGAGATGGTAATTGCTTACCAACCAGGTAACCTACAGAAAGGTAAGGCATGTGTATCAGCCTGCAGCGCCCATAGAACACATCAATGTATATTAGTGGTCCACATGCCATCAGGTCATTGCAATATCCACCAGCAGTGGGAGTCATGCAGATGGCCAAGGAGACCTTCGTGTGCTCAGCATGAGCACTCACCCATGATCCCCCGGGTTATTGCTCATTAGATGCAGCCTAGAACAGCAGACAGACTGGGCTTGGTCTAAGAATGAACAAGGAATACCATAAGAAGGAAAGAAAGAAAGATATATTAATGTCCGCAGGAGGCCTCGTGGGCCTATGGGACAAAGTACGGAATCAAGTAACTCATACAGAACACTGTGGGCCGAGGCAAAGGGCTCACTAAGGCCCTTGCTGAGTACTAAAATGCTATACTAGTACAAAGTAGCAAAAAGGTAGCAAAATAGCATGAGGGTGGCATGAAAATATCAAGTGCTCATAGCTAGAGTCCCAAGTGCATGAACCGGCTCCACGTATCCACGCTCCATGGTGGCTCTCTGATGAGATGCAGAGAGCTCACGTATATGCATCTGTCGGGCTGTCTCTCGTGGTGGTGGAGGGCATGGTCTCCTCGATCTCTGGATCCGATGGGCTATGTCAAGGGTGACACCTCGCCTTAGTCAATCTCCCCTGAGGAGAGCTGAAATAGGTCGAACTTCGATTGTGTGTGCTCTGGTCGCCTATCGCATCGTGTACTAGCAGGCACCAGGGCAGGTGACAATACCAGCATGGTATGCATAATATAGAGAGTGCCTAATCTTTTACTAATTGCTCATACATGGACATGCGTATAAGCAACAGACTTTAAGACCATAAAAGAACAACTTGATTGGTCAGAAATGAATTCATTTTCAGGTCCATCTGACATAGTCAAAAAACTAGCTGCACATTGCAACAGAATGCTCAAGAGGACAAAAGAATGTTATTCAATCTTAAAACAATTTGAAATTGAGTTCATTCTCTTTCTGCCCGGAGTCCGGATGGGGGAACGAGCAACAGGAGTCACCCCTCCACCTTGATACAAAGGAAGTGCTGATTTTACCACCTGTTTTTTCATTTTTGGACAGCCCAGCATACAAGGCTGCAAAACGCTCAGCATTGTGACCCTCCCTTGTATAATCAATTTCCTCAAACATGCGTTCTACCTGAAAACATAACCATAGAGAATATGTTGAAAGTCTTCCTAGTTGCACAGAATAGGCACAAGAGCAACGGGCACCAGCAAAACAAGAAGAGATTGCCCGATCAAGAATTCTCCAGCTTTTCCAACCTCTAAAATGAAGACATCATGCAGCACCACAAATTCAGACAGAACAATTGTGTTTTCTTCTTTCCTTATAAGAAAAGTATAGATGTCAAATTCATCATTTGGTGTCAGAAAGAGCCACATTGTGATATGACATTTGATTCAAGTCCCTCCCTTTTGTTGCTTTCACCTATCTAGCTACAGTTGCTCAGGATGGGTAGCTTCTAGGACTTGCAACTTTACATGTCCCTCCTTGAGTCACTTTATTGTTAGAAAGTTAAAATTGTAAAATTTAGCGCTTTTGCAGTTACTCAAGGCTTCAAGAGAGAAATAACAACCATTTCATTCACAGCAGCCACTATGTCCTGACGAGCTCCTAGGAAGCGCTGGAATTGACCCCCAACAATATGTAAGAGGTATGAATCAAGGGCTAATCTTGATTGCATTCCAGGTCTTTGTACTTTAACTGCAACAAGTTCTCCAGAGTAAAGCCGGGCTGCCACCATTAACGATGAAAATGAAAAAGATTGGGTTATAATAACTTCAATAACCAGGCATAACAAAAACTGAATATTTATAGAGGGTATATATTGTGCAACCTTTATAAACCTGTCCCAAGGATGCAGCAGCTACTGGCTCTGCGCTTATTTCTGCAAACAGCTTCCTTGGAGGAGATCCGAGCTGCGATTCTATGTACCGTAACGCAATTGAAGTTCGAAATGGCGGGATTTGATCCTTGAAGAATCCACAGCATTTGTATGTCATGATATTTCAAACCAACAGTCCGATATCCTAGCAGACACACAATTCAAAAGCATCCATAAAATATAGGCAAAAGGACTTTTTGAGACGAAACAAAACTTTATTAAATAAGAAATATAAGCAGAGAGATGCTGAGCAGACCTGCAATTTTGCCAATTCTTGACAATAGGCGCTTGGTAAGATATCTGGCCTCGTACTCAAGGCCTGCCCAAGCTGCTTCATTCATACAATAAAGATACATTAAATTAGGATTGCAAATCTAAAATATTAATCATTTTGTAATTACATTCTATCGTAAAATAGCAGATAAGCATCAAGCATAAGAATAATCTAAAGCGCATGCAATGGATGCACAAATAACACGTAGTATTCAGTTGACATCAAGGATGATGAAAAACAATACTAGCATTCCCAAACAGGCCTGTTGATACACATAAAACATCCCTAAGATGTGCCTCCTCAAGGTTGATTCTATGGTTGTGAACAACAGGTTAAATATGTATGAGCTTGGACAAGATCACCAACAATGGATGGGCACAATGGACAATGCTCAAAGGAGTAGTGCACCATCGTAGCAGCAGGCAAGACATTGCTCTTAATCTCATCCAGAGAAGAAGCAAACACTTCAACCGGTCCTCGAGACTTAGGCAGCTGCAGCTACGCTCCCCATGGCTGGTAGAGAAGTATAGTTTGGCAGAGTAGAGCTAAAGGAGTGACACTTAGCCTACATCAACCCGGGGACCACATTGGGAGACCATTAACATCACACTACCCATGCAAACTCGCTTTTGGTGGAGACAACTCTGGAGATCCTACCATAAGAGACAGGTTTCCATATTCTTTAGCTGGTTCAACAGACAGTAATGCCACATAAAAGAGTACTTACCTTGATATAAAAGGGCCCAAGCCGGATCAGACAACGCCGTAGCTGCCAAAAAAGCAAGCACTTAAGACATTGAAATCTAAAGAACTTGGACTATGCCAGTTGATAGTTCAGATCTAGCAAATATTCAAGATGGGTGCCTTGTTCTCAAACCAACATAAACCTCTTGGTATACCTTTTCTGCCCGTTTTTGTACATCCTTAAGAAAAAAATGCCACACACTTAACATTGCCACTTCTGCCATAATATATGTTGCTCTATAAGCCACCATAAGAGGGCGGAAATAAGAGACTTTTGCAGATCCATGCAAGTCCTCTGTGTAAGAACGTTTGAATCTTTTTCCCTGTTCGCGCTTTCCCACATAGATGCCAGAAGCTGCAGAGTGTATTTCCTGCCTGCAAGAAGCAAACCTGCAAACAGTAGCAGGACAATTTACACTTACCTTTGGAGATAGAAAACAAAAGCTACCCTGAAGTACACAAGATTAGCCAGGTCTTTGAATATTTTTTAAGAAAAAAGCTTGACTGAAAGGAAGTCCCTCATAGTATCCTAGTGTCAGAGAGCCTCATGGCATCAAGCCCATCAGTGTAAGTTAAAATCCATAATGTGGCGTGCTTCATGTGTAGGTATGTACATGCGTTTAAGCGCATGCGGACATACACACACTTGTGCACAACATTAGCAAGAGCCGACTGTGAAGGCAGGGCTACCATCCACAAGTAGAGCTAGTCACTTAACTGCAACTTCCTTTTAATTCAATCCCTTTCAAAACACTATTGCAGCTCTGCTGCAAATCAAAGAGTGCATCAAAAATAGATCCCTGCCAATCTAGATTCTGATACTCCAAAACCTGGACACTAGCATTGAGTAACAAGACGTGTTGCATAGACTTAAACACACATTTGTGAAAATATGGCATCATGACAGCTATAGAATGCATGAAGAGGCCCCATGTTCCCTGCGTAATCTTGGAAGATCCGGCCACACCCTGGCCAAGCTTCTGAGACATCTGCAATGGCAGCCACACAAATCAAAATATGAGTTCTAAAAAGGTAGAAAAGCAGCCACACCTTTTCCAAAATGACTTGCACCAACTTCTTCACTACATCAAAAATGGAATTATTGATCGCTATAACAATTCCTGCAAGAACACTACCTTTCAGTAAGGAAAATGACTAACAAGAAACAGTTCAAATGCACAAACTTGCCTTTTCAATAAAACCCAGAAGAAGGTGGTCTCAAGGAGATGCCAAAATGGCAATTATGGATATCCCAAATCACACACATTACAAAAGACTATTTCCACCAGCCTAGGTTAGATGCAATAATTGCTAAAATACTGAACATCAAAACTCTTTAAACTACAACACCTGAGGGAACCATGCAGGGGTAAACTCGCAATATTGGTAAATTTATAGAGAAGAAAAACAGCTGTGAAAATGATACCAAATAATACTAGCATGCTAGGAACTTTCCATTCAAGCTGACGTAGAAAAAGCAAAACAGGGCCATGAAGTTTAGAGCCTGGTTTCAATAATACGACATCTTTTCTCACCTGTCAACTCTGGAAGCTGGGTTATATAATGGGAAATTTAAAAAATGATCTTCCTCCATGCCCTGACCAGTCTCTCAACGTAATGTCCCTGATAGATGCGACTACTGTTCTGAAGTTGTCATTAAGAAACATTGGTCTTTTTCAGTTTCCGTGCTAACACTTTCCATAATTGTCACCATAAGTCTACAGTGTACACCATCTTTGCTATTATGGTAGCACCTTTCGCAAGGGTAGCCATAACTGACGCTTTTGATAGTGCTCAGCCAGTCACATAGATGACAGTGTTCGAGTTAGATATCTCCTATGTGTACAGTAGTGAGCGAGCCCTGCTATGTGGGTGTGCCCGCCCAGAGAGAGGCATAGGATATTCATCCTTTCTCGGTGTATATCCACAAGTTAGGGGGGAGACAAGCCAGGGCATGTACACCATGGTTCCCTGCAGGAGATCAGGCTTCGCCAGGCTGATTTGGAGGCTGTGTCCAAGGCTGGGAAGGCCGCATTTGGCCACCTCACCAGCCGGCATTGGGGATCACGTTTGGCCACCCAACCAGGTTGGGTAACCCCAACCAACCTAGTCGGATAGAGCAAACGGACGTTTCGTAGCCAAAGGTGTGGCCTAGAATGTCCTTTAATATGTGTGGGTGTGGATGTGTGCCTAAGTGAGCCACATGGGCCACTTGTATAGATTAGATATGATTTTATATGATTGTGTGATGTCATCCCGGTGACATCATGGGTGAGGTGTGTGTATGAGACAATAAGGCCAGCCAGTCTATAAATTGGCACATGTATTCTCCTTTGATATCAGCAATCTACACTGAGTCTTGTGCAGAACTCCCTCCATCTCATGAATGCCTTTTCTCTCTCCTCCTCCTTCACCATGATCCAACAAATGGTATCAGAGCCATCTTGAAGATGACTTAAATCTCGCTATTTTCTTGTGGAAAAGACCCTTCTACTATCTAGCCGTCATGCTGAAGAACTGCCCTTGTTTCTATTCATGGCCACAGCTGATTCTGCCCACACGGAACTGCGGAGTAAGAGCTGAATTTGCAAGGGAGAGATAGGAGATCTGAATGAGGCTGCCAACTAGCTGAGACCTGCACATCGTTGTGGTGGTGATGAAGGGCTGGATCACGCAGCATTATCAAAGAACCACCCAGGCGCCTTGATGGCCATCGGATTGTTGAAACCATTGACTCGAAGGATTCTTGGCACTCCATCCAATTTCTGCAAGGAGTTTTGTCCTCCAGCCACCTATGAATGTACAAGGTATGTCAGATCATGTAACAAAGGGAACCAAGTGTAAAGCCTGTCGGAAGACTTCGAACTTGGCACGAGGAAGTGCCTTTGTAAACATATCTGCTATGTTATCCTCTATGGGAAGGTAGGACAACTCTATGTCTCCTGCTGCAACCGCTCTCGAACATAATGATAGTGAACTTCAATGTGCTTGATACACGCATGAAACACTGGGTTACACGCAATGGCCAAAGCACTCTGGCTGTCAGTGTAGACCATAATGGAGGATGTCTGGCAAATACCAAGATCTGTAAGTAACTGTCGAAGCGAGACACACTCTACTGTAGCAGTGAAGGCTGCCTTGTACTCAGCCTCACAACTAGGTGTGGCAACTGTTGGTTGCTTCTTGCTGAGCCAAGAGATACATGAACTGCCAAGCAAAAAACAATTGCCCGTATGTGACACTCTGGTGTCGGAACAACCTGCCCAGTCACTATCCATGTAAGCATGCATGGTAAGTGAACCCTGGTCACCATAGAAGAGGGCTAAATCTTGAGTGCCTCTGAGATATCTGAAGACTCTCTTCACTGCCTGCCAATGCTGTGAACTGGGCATGTGCATGAACCTCCTGAGCTAGGATATTGCATACTGTAAGTCAGGTCTGGTGTGGCATAAGTAAATGAGACATCCAATAGCCTGCTGGTAAAGAATGATATCACATGGTGGGCTCCCATCATGAGCTGAAAATTTGAAGCCAGGGTCCACTGGAGTAGAGATTGGCTTGCAATCCTCAAACTGAAAACGATCAAGGAGCTGTCCAATATACTTGGACTGTGACATCATGATACCCCCCTCAACATGAGCAAACTGAATGCCCAAATAATAGTGTAGCGTCCCATGTCTGACATGTCAAAAGCTTGCTGCAAATCAGCCTTGAAAGCTGCAATATGCTGAGTATCTAGGCCCGTGATTAGCATATCATCCACATATAAAATCAGCACTAAAAAATCAGATCCACTCCCACGGATATAAAGAGTGGGCTCTGTGGGCTATTCTGAAAACCAAGGGATAGTAAGTGTGCATGAATTTTGGCATACCATGCCCTGGGTGCCTGCTTCAAACCATAAAGGGCTTTTCTAAGCTGGCATACCTTGTTTTCAGAACCAATAACCTCAAAGCCAGGAGGTTGTGTCACATAAACTTCTTCCTGCAGATCCCCATGAAGAAAGGCAGTCTTGATGTCAAGTTGGTGCACTTGCCAATGGTGATGAGCTGCAATGGCAATGACACATCTAATAGTAGTAATCCTGGAAGTGGGAGCAAAGGTCTCCTCAAAGTCAATGCCTTGTTGTTGGGCATACCCTTTTGCAACAAGACGGGCTTTGTGTCGATCTATGCTGCCATCAGATTTCCTTTTTAATTTGTAGACCCACCGGGTACCAATGGCATGCTTGCCGGGGGAGATCTACTAATTCCCATGTGTCATTTTTGGCAATGGATTGTAACTCAGCTCTCATTGCATCCATCCACTCTTTGCTGTCAAAAGCATCTTTATGGCACAAAGGCTCTTCATTGCAAGCTGTAGCAAGGAGTGCAAACTCAAGAAAGTGACCATGCATCTATCTATTCCCTGATCTTGTCCGGGCAGCAAAAGGTTGATCTTGTTTGCTGTCCCTCGATGTATCAAGAAGCCATCTGGGAACTTGCCTTTGCTATCTATTAACAGCCCTTTCTTCAATCACTGCATCATGAATAGTGGGATCATTTTGTGCTAGAAGAGAAACCTGCAAATCAGCATGGGGTAGCAAAGTGACACACTAGCTACATCGACAAGTACGTAATAGTTCCCTAATAGGAGATTTTGTCGTATGATGTGACTCCTTTGTGAGCCCTTGTCCAGGGATAGTCAGGCACAAGCTACGTAAGTCAGACTCTCAACCTTAGGACAAGTCGGAAGATCAGTCCTTGTTCACTAGCACCCACTAGAGAACCGTAGGGTAGTGTTTCTGTCTTAGGTTTAGGGAGCCCTTCTGGGGCCCCTCAGGGTTGGAACAAGTGAAGAGAATGGCAGGGGAAGGGCTGCCTTTATAGGCTACCCTGCACCCCTCCCTAGACTGCCTTTATGGGGCCTAGGGCTGCCTTTATGAGGCCAAGGGACCAGCCAACCAGCCCCATAATCCCTATAAATAGGGGGCCTCCAGGCCCTCTTTCCTCATTCAATTCCCCTCCTTCAGCCTCCTACAGCCCCTCCTCAGGCCCCTGTGAACAGCCTGACACTCACCCCAAGTGACCCTCTGACCAGCCTCAGCCTTTGGCATCAGTTCAGCAATCTGGGAAGGTGTTCCTGCAGCGCATCAGATGGGGAGTCAGGACAGCAAACAAAGTAAGGTTTGGGGTCTGTTTCAGCAGCTCTTTTCAGTTATCTCTTACAGTTTTACACAGCTCATTCTCATCTCTTTATTTCAGTTATCTCTCAGCTCTCTTATAGGATCTATCACTCCTAGCTTTCACTCTCTCACTCACACAGTAACCCTGCATTCCAGTGGACAGCACAAGCCTCTCCCTTGCCTTGCAGAAGCGTCCTACGTCGTCAGTGTGGTCAGCATCAAGGTCTCGGTATTGGTCGGCGTTGCCTCTCAGGTCTTTAGGTCTGCTCTACGTGTGCACAGTGAGCTCTTCAAAAGCGCGTTCCGTGCTCTTTCAAAGAGCATTCTTTGTATTTCTCAGTTCTCCAAGTATAAAGCAAATTCTCCCCTGATTGAGGGAGGGGCCCTCAATGGGTACAGGGACCCAATCGGTTGTGGAGTCTACTCTCTCTACCCTCATCTCCTTTCTCTCTCTATGGTGTACAACGCTAATTCCTCGATAAAGGTTTAAAGAAGGTCTTGCTGTGAATTACACGATCAGATTACCGTTGCATGTTACATAGTTTAAAGGTTTAAAGAAGGTTTTGTACTTTATCTCATAGGCCCGCGAGGCCTCCTACGGATGTTAATACATCTTTCTTTCTTTCTCTGGGCACCCACATGTGCAGCTCATACAAGATCTTGGAGCTAGAGTAAATCGCAATTCGGCGTGGAGGAGGCATAGTTGATTTGCAGCAATAAATAGAACTCTCGGAGTGGGAGAGAGAAGACAAAACACCACACTAGGGCCCAAAAATAAGGGTTGGACCCCCCCTAAGGTCTTTATTGCAATAAAATAAGCTTTGTACAACTGGCTCTTGAAAGAGCATAGAGCTGAGAACAACTCTAAATACATCTGGGAGGCCTCGGGCCTTTCTTTTATAGACTAGGCCTTTGCACAAACAAATTCAAACACTTTAACCCAATAGAGGTTAGCCAAATGGATGCATTCCTAGTTCTTGGACTAATCCTAGTCCCTTGTGGGTGTCCCCCCAGTTCTCTTTTACCAATGCAAAGCAAAAGTAAAACAATAAAACTTATTCTTAGTTAGCCAAAGTCAACATTCTTTGACCGAAGTCAATTTCTAATACAGATTATATTTTATTTCTCGAGAGAAGTACCAAATGGTGGCATCTTGTTTGCTGTCTTTTAGAGTGTCGAAGAGCCAAGGAGGAAGCCTTTTGGGCTCTTGAATTTCAGCTCTCTCTAGGTCAACTGCCCTGTGCATAATATCCTGATCGATCGGAGGCATATCAGGATGTAAATCTTGCTGATTTTCAGACTGCACAAGTGGCTGTAAATGACCATTAGAAGGGGGAGGAACCCCAGATGTAGCATCATTATGGGGGTCTGACTGAAACAAAGGCATCAAGTTGTCAAAGATATATGATGCATCAACTGTGGGCTGTTTTTGACAGTCCAGCAAGGGCATGGATGATGACTCATAAAAAACAACATCTCTACTTACAAAAACTTTACCCATGCGGGCCTAGTAGAGCTTGTAGCCCTTGCTTTCTGAGCTGTATCCAATAAAAGAGCATTTGACAGCTTTGCCATCCAACTTTGCCCGTGTCTGTGAAGGCACGTGTGCATATGGCAAGCAACCAAAAGTCCTCATGTGAGAAATCATGGGCTTATGGCCTGTCCAAGCATCATAAGGTGTGATGGTTTTCAATGCCTTGGTTGGGCATCTATTCAAATTATAGTTTGCACACATAACGGCATCCAACCACAATTTGTTAGGCAAGTGATTCCCTTTTAGCATACACCTAGCCATCTCCATGATTGATCTATTCTTCCTTTCAGCCACGGGATTCTGCTAAGGAGTGTAAGGCACAGTGCATTGATGATGTATACCTCATGAGACTAAATAATCTGCAAATTCATCACTGCTCAGTTCTCCAAGTATAAAGCAAATTCTCCCCAGATTGGAGAAGGGGGCCCTCAGTGGGTACAGGGACCCAATCGGTTGTCGACTTTACTCTCTCTCTATCCTCATCTCCTTTCTCTCTCCATGGTGTACAATGCTAATTCCTTGCTAAAGGTTTAAAGAAGGTCTTGTTGTAAATTACATGATCAGATTACTGTTGCATGTTACATTGGTATCAAAGCTTTGGTCTGTATCCATCTTGACTACCGCGAGTGTATGGTTGTGTTGAGATCCGGAAAGGACACACAATCAAGCGCCATGGAAGGGTCAGGAAAAGGATTCACCCTTGAAGACTTTGAAGAGGAGAAAGACTACCAACAAGATCCGCTTCCGCCAAGTGCTCAAGAAGTGATGGCGAACCTTCTCGAGCAAAATCGGGTCTTCCTACAACAACTCAAAGAATATTCATCCTAGCTAGAAGAAAGCAGAAGACAGTTGGACCAGACAAAACGAAGTCTGGAGGAAAAAGAAGCAGAAAAGCCGCTGGAAGAAAGAGGAACCACAGATTTCAAAAAACTGCTCTTGTTGATGCATGAGGAACGCAAAAATGAAGAGGCACTGCGAGGCGCAAAGCTCGCCCAGGCAGAGAGGCAACAAAATCTAGATCGAGAGGCGATGCTTCTCCAACACAAACAGATGTTAGCCCCTTATGCAGGCAAGTTTGAGCGCAACAACCGTCACTGCCACAGCTTCGTCATCGACAAAGGTAACACCACTTACTCGGTCCACTCCAAATTTAAGTATGATGGTAAGTGTCACCATTCAAGGAAGGAAGGATGATCTTGCTACAAAGCATGCAACTCTTGGCAAATGCAATTGACATTCCAAGCTAACTACAATTGGTTTGTCTAACCTAGGTATGGGAACTCCTATAAGTTAAGGGTATTGGTTAGGAGATTAAGCCCTAACGAGCCAAGGACAAGTTTGGTGGTCATCGTATGAGGGCTATGCAAACATGCCCATGCTCATTGTTTGCGCATTGATCACCATTAGCCTAGGTCTCCCTGTGTTGCCCAAAGAGCTACTAGGCTAAGATGATGGTCCTAACGTTTGGCTTAGGGGTGGTCCAAGGTACTCTAACCTATGGTTGGGAGGTGAGCCCAACACCTACGACCCTATGTTGTTGTAGTCAAATAATTGTTCAAAGTGAGGGCACGAGGCCTTTATATTGTCATATAAAGAAGAAAGGGGTAAGCCTCATCAAGCCCGTGCCAAAAAGGTGAAGGATAACTGCACGACACTTTACATAATTATCAAGTTATCATTCTCGTCTTTGTTATCCGTACATTACTTAAATGGTTATCCATGTTTAAGTTGTGAGTATTACACGTCGGGCGTTCCCTTGAAACCTATCACGTGAATGGTAGTCGTGGCTGGATTGTGAGTAGGGGGCATTCAGTATTTGTTTGTCAATAATGGAAACTCTGAGTTTTTTCATTCTTGCTGGGTGCAAAAGCTAACGGCAGATAGACACAATGTAATTATGGGAACTGCATGGTTGAATGATAAGTACGAGACCTTCCAAGTGGATTGTAAGTCTTACCTGTCCACCGTGTGCTCAAGTCCTAGGCTGCTATGGGTACGATCTTAGAGTTTGAGTAACCAAAGCATTCAACACGTATAGGCCTGAACTCTCCACTAGCCAACAAAGTTGTATCTTTCCAAAGGGCACAAGCAGTCTATATCTATAGTTCTATCTATTGCATCTGGGATGTAAAGAAAACGTGCTCATAGCAAATTTTGACCCTGCATCCTCAGAAATGAAGGTTTACCACTCCCCGATGGTAATTCATATGTCCCTCGCCTTATCGTGGCCGATAGTAATGCCTCAAGACCTCAGATAAGCAAATAACTCAGAGAAGAGACACCCCACCAAATTGTACGGATAATCCACGATTCGGAAAACATAATTCTTTAAGTAAATAAAATTAAACCTACAACGCAAGCAACTTTATCAGCAGTAAAGATTTTATAGCGAGCCTAGCGAGGGCCGAGAAGGACCGGAATAAGAAGCAACCTGGAGAAAGAAGGTGCACGCGACGGCATGCGCGAGAGCGGACGAGAAAAAGAACCGTGGCAATCTTCATGGGGAACTCATCAAATCCAAATGGAAAGCTGACCAATAAAGAGGAAGGTGGGGGGTATGGAAGGAAATTGGGTGTAGAAGCAAATGCAATTCCTGGTAATTGCAAGTCACTGGAGCTCTGCTTAACCGTTGAATTCCAAGCTTGGAAATCACCTCGACAACGACGAACTTCGAAGCTCTATCAGATGGAATGACTGCCTTCCAATTGCATTGTCCACGTGGAACTTGTTCATGCTTCTAAGTTCTTCCTCTTCCTTTGTGGAAACGCAAGAAGGGGGGAATGGGCCCCGGTTGGCCTTCCCGCCGCGACGGAACTTGCCACTCGCCACTGCCCGCGCACTTTCCTTCCCGGAAAGTCCACGTGGAGGTTCTAACGGAGGCCCTCCGAAAACTAACTCGCGACGGTCAGCTTAATTGTGTGCACGAGTTTTGACGTCGAGTTATTCGCCAAAAAAATTTGTTTGGCGTTGGTGTGGCCCGCTGCTACTAAGGATTAATTGTGACAAAACATTTAACCCCTTGTTACTTTAATTGTGGGCGCGTCTAATTTCGTAGTCGTATTAATGGGGCCAGGCTTATTCTTATTCCGAATTAGTCTGGATTAGATGGCGGAGATTTACTATCCGCTGACCTGAAACCTTAACATTGCGAGAGAGGGTTTGAAGAGGAAAGGCTAATGAGGAGGGAGGGATGGGAAGAAAAGAAGAGTGACATGTTAAAGGAGGGACTCATTGTTCACACAAAACATATGAACTATATACAATGAATCTGCAACATTTGCATTTTCACCTATAAAAAACATTTTTTGAATTTTGTAAAATCCACAAAGTTTTAGGTTTGGTTACACTTTTGCTTGAAAATCTATAAATTCTCAAGAAAAGACGTTTTGAGATTTGTTCAAAAAAATGTTTTCTGTGAATAATGGAGGGACTTTTATTTAAAGGGGTGAATCCCTCCCCTATTTTGATAACCCGTTTACTCATAGCATCTTCATGTAGCCTGTTAAAGACACCCTATGAGTGGGTAAATGATGTCTTGAGATCAAGTCCCCCTTTGCATGAGATTTTGAACCTATCTCTTTGACCTTAGCCCCCTTTGCATGAGATTTTAAATCTATCTATTTGACCTTAGCTGAATTGGGCTAGCTCCACCTTTTCACCTAACAAATCACTCGATTGATAAATAAAGGCCTTATCAATTAAGTTTCTCCTTAGGTCGAGTTATATGTCTTGAATAATTTGTTGAGATTGAGGGCCTTTGGAATATGACAACATACTTCTTTACGAACAAAAACTACAAGCCAATTTTATTAGTGCAGTATGCCATTAGCCATGAGAATATGCTCTTTAAAGAATAAAATTACAATCCAACACGATAGGGTAGAGTTGAGAATACGATCTTTTAAGAATAAAATTTGCAATCTTAGGGGTCTTAGCACGAGAAAATATACGATCAAATTTCATGCTATCCAATTTGCTAAACCCTCCCCACCATCTACTCATAGTGAAAATAACTCAAATGGGTTAGGTATTGGAGCACACTTGGCATCATTTAATGTGTTTAAGTGGTGGGGATAAGACACATAGCATCATTCCATCCTTCCCAATCCTAGCCCCATCCCTAAAATTAAGGATCACTTATCTAGACCCCATTAAGAGAGAAAAAGTGGGTTGAGAAGGAGGTCCCTTAAGAGGTTATCTCCTGATTTTGGTCACACATTTAGACCAGTCAACAAGCCATGGAAGATTTCTTCCCATTGGCACATGGTTGGCGTACATGTGGGTAGATGGTAGCTGTCATTATTGTGCAGATAGAGTTTTGGAGATAATTCCACATTGTCTTCGGGGCTACCCTCAGGTGTAGAGGATGTAGTTGAGTGTCCTCTGAATTGTGGCCAGCATTAGACGATGCAACAAGACTTCACTTGCAGGTGGATGCATAGCTGATAGAGGTGGATCATGCCTTCTTTATTAATTTGGCCTCTCTAGTCTACGGATTCAAGGTACTGACATAGGTTTGAAATGCCTCTTGCTCAATCACAATCTTTGCCTTTTAGCAATTAGAACACGTAGAGCATCCCTTGGCTAGTTGGAAGTGCGTGGGGCTAAGGAAGTCAAGGGATGTAAAGCTTAGGTGTACCCTCATATCATGGCAGAGAAAATCCAATGTATCAATGACTTAGTGAGTAGAATGACAAAGTATATGAATAGGTATAATGTCAAGTGTCAAGAGGTGTTGTGAATACCACTTTTTCAAGACTATAGCTCAATCATCACCCAAGCATACCCCTTTTTCATCATGAGGCGCCTGAGATAAGGGGTTAGGTCCCCCCTAAGAAAAAAAATTAGCAACTAAGCTTTTAAAGAGACTAAACACTTGAGGTGGTAGAGTTGCAAGGTAACATAATGATCTTCCACATAATGGATAGCCTCAAAGCCCTTGAGAGATTAGGTTGGTGGAGAAAGCTGATTAAAACCTAGTTACATAAGCAACATTTAGCATTTACCAAGTGGTGGGCTCGTAAGGCATGCTAGGAACACAAGGCGTGAAATATCACTTTGTTGATCGCAATACTCTTCCTCCTTCAATGTCCCTAAACTTAAGGGGAAGGAAGGTAAGGTTTCATGGAGCTACATAATGAGTTCTTACATGACATAAAAAAGTATGCAAATCAAGGTAGGTAAAGAGGATGAGAGGGCTACCATTGGCTATTAATGGCACACGTGTGGTGATGTAAGGTAGGCACCCCTAGAACTTGGAGTTAATAAAAAATATCACTTTGGTAATTGCAATACTCTTCCTCCTTCAATGTCCCTAAACTTAAGGGGACAAAAGGTAAGGTTTCATGGAGCTACACAATGAATTCTTACATGACATAAAAAAGTATGTGAATTAAGGTAGGTAAAGAGGATGAGAGGGCTTCCATTGGCTACTAATGGCACACGTGTGGTGATGTAAGGTAGGCACCCCTAGAATTTGGAGTCAGTAAAAAATGTCAAGTGAGTAGTCTATTTTACCTCATGGAGGCTTTCCTAGGCTAGGCTGGTAGTTATGTAGGGTATGATTATCATAAGGTGCAATGAAGTATTGTAAAAAGTATTACTTCATGAGGCAATAGGCCTCAACAAAAAGTATTACTTCACGAGGTAATAGGCCTCAACAAAAAATGACCACCTTGTAAATCATTGTCTCTTCTTATTAGCCAAGTAGGGTATGATTATCATTGAAATGCAAAGAAGTCTTGTAAAAAGTATTGTTCACGATGCAATAGGCCTCAACAAAAAATGACCAATGAATATTCCTAGTAAATCATTGTGTCTTCTTGTTGTTAGCCACGTGATATTAACTTAACATTAACACATCAATTTGAGCTAAACTAGTTACATTTCTGCATGATAATGTTTTGTCCCAAAGAATCATGGTAAGGAGAAATCCTTTTAAATCAGTGCAAGGCTTATAATATCTACTCACAACTTATAAATAACCCTCTCATTTCCTCGAGGTCGTGTAGTTTTAAAATAACAATGTTTTTATTTTCATTCTTTTAGAAAAAAGACCATTCTATTTATGCTTGAAAAAACCAACCATACAAATCAATCAACCATAGGCTATCCTTTAGCAAGGGCAACATGCATTGTCAAGAAGGAGGCATCACATTGTGTGCCTTTATTCACATGACCTCTTGACCTCCTGTAAGTTGAAGAGGCCAGGTCGATGGAGAAGGTCGTCAGCCATGCATTCATACCCCAAGTGAAGTCACACTACATCCATTGTCTCATGCTAACAATTTGAAGGGACCCAGCCATATCCTCTGTGTTGCAAACAATGTTTTTATTTTTGTCAACTAAATTAGGTATCCTTATGGACATTTCCACATTGGCTGTTGCCTTTGGAAAATTGGGAGACAACAGACTTTGATATAGTATTTTAACAAATTTGTGATTGCAACCAATGCTAACTTCCTTATGTAATTGGAAGTGATAAAAGCTTTTATTTGTGGGCCCATTTTTGTAATTAAAAAAATAGAATTAAAATAGGGCTTTGGGCTTTTAGCTAGCAAATAGATTGGTGCCATGTAGGACTTCATGTTTCTAGTCTTCTTCCTTGAGCACATCCATATAAAAGTTGTTGATATTACTAACTATATACCAATAGAATGAGCAAACATAAGGGGGTGCCCTGACATTTCATTTCCACATCATGGCATCTACATTTTATATAGGTCAAAAGTAGGGAGAAGCATTTCAAACCCAAATTGCTTGGAGAAGGATGCATTGATGGTCTGAAGAAGGCTTGCAAATGGGTCCATACAAGGTTCAAGCAATCATGGCATTGCCAAGTCCTGATAGTGTGATTGGGGATGAGGCACTATGCTAGCTCATAAATTTGTCTCAATTTGATCCCAAGTGCTAATTCAATCAATCTAATGATGTATATAAATTTTTAGACTGGAAAGAGCAGTAGAAGTAAGAAATCCAAAATGGTGCAACCAAGGCCTAGTTTTTGGTCACACGATTTCAAATTTCTTACTTCTAGGGCTCTTTCTTTTCTAAAACTTTATGTTCATCCCTAGATCAATTGAATGAGAACATTGGTGCAAATACAAACGCTAAATTTTTACTTGATTGTTTTATTTTCTATTTATTTCCACCAGATGGTTCCTTCATCATAGAAAATGTTTCAGGTGAAAATCTAGATAAAAATATGCTTGGAGGCATGAGATCTGGAACCTATGACTAGCTTTGGTCTTGGTTACATGGTTTTGGATTTTATGTTCCAGGCATATTTTTCATTTGGATTTGCACCATATACATTTTCTATATTGAAGGAACCATTTGTTGCAATTGAAGTACAAGGAAATATAACAAAGTAAAAAATCAAGGTTGAAGGTTTAGGGCACATGGAACAATGAATATGGCATAATCGATGTAATAGTGGGAGTATGATGCATGACTTCCATGAATCATTGTATCAGCAAAGTGGCTTTGCAGATGTTGGTCTTCCATCATCAATTTTCATCAAATGGAAAGTTTAAGATTATGAGGTTTAGGGTCCTTAGTCAGATGCTAAAGATAAAGGCCATCCATTAGAATGCCAAATGTGTAGTTTTGTTAAATCATAGTGTTGCTTTGTGTTTTTAGACACACAATCCGGACCCTTCCATAGCATCTTGGCCATTATAGGGATTGCTGATGTCATAGATCCCCAAGCGATTGTAGAGCTAACTAGTGTCATAAATCCCCAAGCAATTGAAATTGAAATTATTGAACCCTATCTTTTCAGATGAGCTAAAGAAGGCATAGGACTCAACATAAAGAATTTTAGGCTAGAGTACTAATTTTAAATTACATGTTGGAGATTGCAAAGACCAAGACATAGAGTCCAAATAATAATTTCAAAAGGCTAACTTTATAGTCATAGGAATGATATATAAGACTAAGAACCATGATTTTCCAAGGCATAAAACACATACCAACCCTAAGTATGGCCCAAGATGTAGTACACACACCAATCCTAAGTATTTGTAGCTCGCCTAAGGCATAGCACAAATCGCATATCATTTGCTGTCACACTCAAGTGGATGGTAGCATCTAAAATTTGTCCATGTGGTCTACCAAGTAGGCCTTAGTTGCATGCTACAAGGCAAGCATGGCATCTACCACTATATGCTAAGGGGTCTCCATGACCTCTCACTTGTACCACCTAGACATTGAGTTGGTGTTCAGGTCTTGCATGATCTCACGCACAAACTTTTCAAAACTCACCTTTGAAATAAGGAGGTCGATAGAACATTGATCCTTGTGGATCTCTAGAAGTGCCACTATTCCTAGTTTGAACCTATACTTCCTCACTAGAGGAGGAGATCTACGGTGGTCTTGGATGTTAGCTTGGATGTAGTGGTGGCTTTCATTGTCCCCTTTGAGGTTGGCATGGACAAGGTGGACCAAGTTGTTGTTGAGGTGGGGGTCATTGATCTTCTCTCCCCTTTTCCTCTACCTCTTGTCAATAGAGTGGCTCACTAAATAATGTTGCTTCCTTTTCTTCTCCCTTGTCGCATTTCTTCTTCATCATCCTCTTCTTCTTGGGTCCTATATTGCCTTGAAAACAAAATTTTTGCCTTCTTATTACTACCTCCTTCTTGGGGGGGAATCACTCATAGTTTCCCATAGTTTGTAGATTCTTTGGTCCCTAGCTTTCTGGCCTTTTGCTTGGTCCTAGCCATGGGGATGTGACAAGAAGAGGGAGAGGTTGTGAGAGCAAGGGTGGGTGGGGGGGATCACGGATAGGTGGGAGGAGGTTTGGGAGTGGAGTTAAAACAATGAAATAAAAATGAGAACCAATTCTTTATACAGGGCCTAAAACCCTAGATTGTTTTTTTAAAAATACATGTTTTCAACCCTAAGGCTTAAAAACATAAAATTGAATCAACCTTGGATTGAAAACTTGTAATTAACATGCATGAACCCAAAATTTTCCTTTTTTTTTGAAAAATTCCCCCCCTTTTGTATTGCAATTCATAGCCTCTATATACTAAATTTACCATAGATCACATAATTAAAATTACAAATAAATTTGAATGTACTATATATCACATAACTAGAATCACAAATAAATTTACTATAGATTGCATAATTAAAATTACAAATAAAATTTGAAACTTATGCATGCATGGGCATCCACATTGTAAGAGTCCACAACATTAGTTTCAGCTGTCTCTACCCATATATACCCTTCTCTATGACAGGTTGCCCCACCTTGCATGATGTTGTCTTGCATTTGATAAATTGTATATTCTTCTTCTATGTTTAGCATTGACATCTTGCACTACATAGGACACTAATGACTCTTTGAATGCTAGTGTTGTAGCTACTCTTATTTTAATATGCATTTACCACCATTGAACTAATTGAACCATCGGGCTCGAATTACCACCCCCATGTGGTATTGCTTTGAGATCTTTCCATGCCCTAAGTAGACCACACTTTAATGTTTCCATACTGCCATGCCATGTATGGTGCATGAGCATATTAAATATGTTTCCAAATAGGAAAATAAATAAGTAATTATGTAATCATTATATCTCAATATTCAAGTTAGAGATTACCATGTACTGTGTGAAATGATTCTTTCCCTAAGTGATTTGCATATTCCAACTAAAGTCATAGATAGCATTGATGAAACACTCAGCATCATCTTCTTCAAACCTTTTCTTTTCTAGAAAAAGTATGAAGCTATTAAGAGCTAACCAAAATTTTGCCTTTCCCCCCCCATTCACAATAGGCATTGTATAAATTTCATAATACATCAAACTCACCAGTATGTTTAAGTTTATCATTCTCTTTCTTTGGAGGAATAAATTTTAAAGCCTTGATACCACCAAAGCTTGGATTATATGGAAATTATTTGTTTTCCCAAATCTTTTCTCAACTTTTGTAATCTTTACTTTGCTGAGAGTGTAGTCCCATATTTGAAAGAACCTTTTCAATTCTTGCTATCCTCTACTTACTCTTTTCTTAAGCTTCAAGTTATATGTATCAATGATGTACAAGTTTACTAGCTTTTCAATTATTCTAAAAATAGCATGAAGGGTACAAATGTGTACTCTCCCAAGAGGAATTTCAAGAATTTGGGCTCCAAGATGGATCTTTCCTTGGAATATTGCAATTCAATGCAGTTGTTTGATCTAGCTGAGCAAGTTCATAGGCTGATTGCTTTTGGTCCTTTTTACATGCCTACAATGGTACTCTCTTTTGAATGCACAATGGAAAATAATGGCTTGTATTTGCTCCATGTACCATGTTAAACATGCATTTAATAGGCTTGAGGTCAACATGCTAGATGCCATTCTATGCGGTAGCATTCATTGCCCTCAACTTCAAGTAGCTCACCATTGTTATGACCTTTGATCACATTTGCTATATTGGTTTATTCAAAGAACCACTTCAAAATTGAATGCAAACATTTCATTCTCTACAGAGCCAACTCACATTCTATTTCAAAATATTCTAAGCATTTTTTCATTACCAAATCAAAATTCAAATTTCCATGATACCCCATATGCAATCAGCCACCAAATCTCTTGTTCCAATTGTAGAATGAATTGCCTTGCATCATCAAGCTCAACTTGAAGGTCCATTGTTCTATTCATCAATGTGAAACTAACTCTTTCTAGCTTTTGGCCTTTGACCACCTCACTTTTATCAAGCCATAGGATGATCTTTAGTTGACCATTGCATTCTACCATACACATATTGTAAAACTTAACCATGGCATGTAGAACTCTTCAAACATCCATCACAAAGTTGTTGTTCACTTATGAGTTCTAGCTCTTTAGAATCTCAAACCTTCCCTTTTAGAGGTACTGTACTACATACATGTTGAGGCTTGCCGACTAAATCAAGTACACCCAAATTGAGAGCATGCCTTGCCTTATCAACATCGGGGCTTTAACTTTTGTTCCCATAGAAAGGCATTATTTTTTAAATCTCTTAAATATAGCCCAATATACCCTTGTACTTATCCCCAAATGTAACATAGATGCCCTATGCATTAGTTGCATTGAATCATTCCATGATTTTAGACTTTTGAATTTGGGATGTTGTATAGAAGATTCTAACATAAAATTTTGGTAAACACTTTCCCCACAATACCAGAGTGTTCATCATGGATACACATGGATTCTGAAAGAATCATACAAGCTCTCACTTGACACTTTTTAGTCACCACTTTTCTTGGATATTTCATCAATTGGATGCAATTTTCTCTTACAAAGTCTTTGACCCATTTGAGTATTTTTCGTGAATGCTTATGTTTTCTATTTCCCAATGTCACCTTTTAGCGATGTCTTTTACATTCGTAAGTGAATTACATTTACAATGCTCTCCCCAATCGAGCATCTAATGTTTAAACTTTTACTTGAATTTCATGAAATTTCTTTTGTATGCCATCATATCAGGTTTCTTTTTATAGCCATCTAAACACTTATAGCTTGCATAGATGATACCAAATGTTGATTCCAAGCCTCTAATATTGCAATTATTTTGTCTCTTTCATTAATCAAAGATTGAAGGCTATTTGCTCTATGAGCAATTAACTTTTGACAATATTCTACAAACCATTCTCACCCTTGCACATAAACTTTATTAAGATGGTCAACCCATGGAATTGTGGAGTCTAATAAGATTGTGGATCCATTGGATTTATCTTCCCATCTAACCACAAATCCTACAACTAGAGATATCTTCCCATTTGGCCACAAGATTGTGGATCTATTGGATATATCTTCCATTTAACCAAAATCCATGTGTTATTTTTTTAAAAGAGTTACTAAATCAGTTTAACATGTTGAGGAAGATACATTCCTCTTTAGAAATGGTGCATTCGTTGCATTAATTTAAAAATGGATGTTTACCATTTTCTTATCCCTAAGGGCCTCCATAGTTTCATACACTTTCCAGCTAACATAATATAACATGGACATCACCAAACAACATACAAACATGACATGTTTAAAAAAACCATCAAATCAAGCAAAAATAAAATCCCAATTGCATACAAAATCTAACGATTGAAATTTGCATATTTAAAAACATATATACTTGGTAACAAGTAATGGAAAGTTCCATATAATCAATAATCAAAATAGCTCATGGCTATCTAATGCTGATTAATCAAATCAACCATGCTAACATAAAAAGGTAAATGTCATAACATAGTAAAATGACAACAAACAAAACTCATATCATATATATAGACCACATAGATAACAAATAAAATGACCTTGCATTAAAATAATATATTAACACACCACTTAGTAAATTACAAAGAAACAACACATAATACATTTAGATACCACAAAATTGTGAAACTATTGCATGTAAAACAAATCAGTATTAAAACAAATATCTAATGATGGTATCAAACATGCGGGAAAAAAATCGATGTCGATAACATCAGCACGTATATATGGTAAAATGATAGAAAAAAAAACTAATATTATATACAAAGATAACACACAAACAACAAATAAATTGACTTGCATATATAAAGTTTGGAGGCAAACTTGACTTAGTAAATTACAATAAAGCAACACAAATCACATTTAAAACCACAAAAATTGTTAAAGTATTGAATGTAAAATAAATCTAAAACTTGTGAATAAACCATACTAGGTTCTTGGAAAAGGGGCCTTTGAAGGGTGACTGAAAATCTTAGATGAGAGAAGAAGTGGAAAGATTAAAAGAGAAGCACCTAAAATAAAGCAAGATGAAGGCATGATGACTCTCATTCATAAATCCTAAAAGTTTTAAAAGAATGAAAGTGAAATGCAAGGGAAACATAGGTAGAGAAAGAAATGATGAAATTTCAACATACAAGTCCATGCAATGATAGAGAGAACAGAGAAAGAAAGAAAGAACTTCAAAAATAGAGCTAGAGCAAGGTGCTCACAAATATGAGAGAAGGAAGAGAAAACTTGAGAATGAGAGGAGTATGGTACTTGGATGGGATGGTTTGGTTTCAGGACAAATGGTGCAAGTGGCTGAGAAACTAGGTTTTTCAGTGTTCTTACAATTCAAAAATATGATGGGAGAGGATGCAACAACATCAAACATTGGTCCATTGAATAAAGAAATAGGAAAGTCCAACCATTTCCAATATTCTATTGCCCTTATCTAGCCAATATTATACTCAATTTTATTCACCTTATTTCCATGTCACTTGTCTAATGGCTCTTTGATAGGGCCCCTTTTTTAGTCCAAATTTTTTGTAATGTGAAGTGAAAACCAAACTCATGCAAGAGGTGGAACACAAACACAACAACACAGAAGTAGTTACTACCCCATAAACAATTTCCACAATTGATGAGTATCATGATTTGTACACAAATGGAAGAGATGCAAAAACAAGAATGAGGTTGAGAAACTATGTGTTTTAAGTCCAAAATTTTTGTAATGTGATGTGAAAACCAAACTCATGCAGGAGGTTGAACACAAACACAACAACCCAGAAGTAGTTACTACCCCACAAATAATTTCCACAATTGATCAGCATCATGATTTGTACACAAATGGAAGAGATGCAAAAACAAGTAACGAGAAAATTCAAAAGCATATTAGGTTCATATGGTCAAAAAGAAATCAAAGAGATAGCTCAAAGACAAATTGACCAGCCAGA
The DNA here is from genome assembly GCF_047967505.1 of Dipteris shenzhenensis. NCBI lineage: Eukaryota > Viridiplantae > Streptophyta > Polypodiopsida > Gleicheniales > Dipteridaceae > Dipteris > Dipteris shenzhenensis. The sequence continues at coordinate 20,587,052 of NC_141599.1, forward strand.
AGACTATAAAATGAAGATGGAGCTCATGTCCTATTTTCCCTTAGGAAGATTAGGAAGAGGAAATGTTTGAGGCTTATCATTACAAAAGAGTGTTGGAAGATAAGAATTAGGAGGGAAAAGTGCTTGGTCCCAACAATGCAAACACTTTGCCCTTGAAATTGATGTCAAAGAGGCTGAAAAATGTAGCTTGGAATATCGGCCAAGGAAAGGAAAATAGATTCCACTTCCTTAGAGATGCATATAGGCATTGGTGAGTCAATATTCATAGAAGGGTTGGTGTAGTGGCACTGCGAATCTCTTTAAGATGATGTCATGGAATTTGCATAGATGTTGCAACCCAGAGAAGAAAAAAGGTTGTATTGCTTTACTAAGGAAGGTCAATGCAGATTTGGTGCTATTGCAAGAGGTCAATGCAGCGAAGACGACCCGTTTTGCTTTGCCATTCATAAACTAGTCTATACTATTTTGTGTAACTGCTCTGCCTATGGAAAAGGAGGATTGGCAATCTTGGCCAAGGACCCTTTTAGGTTCCATGAACTGTTTCGTAATGCAATGTGCTAGTTTCTAGCTGCTCCTATCAATGTTGAGGACAAAAAAATTTAATGCCTTGTGCATGTATGCCGCAAATTCCTTGGGTGAGAGGTTAGAATGCTAGCTAGATATCAAGTCTCAAATATAGGGTGATTGCTGGCAGTTTGGAGGTGATTGGAATTTCTCAATGGGAGAAGAAGACTGCTCTCACCCCTCTTGGTTAATTTCTACCTCATAATCTGTCGTTTGGTAAGAGGTATGCCTAGAAATGGTATGGTAGGATGCCTAGAAATTGATCCTAATGGTTTGGAAGGATTCTCATGAAGTAATAGAAGGAAAGATGAAGAGTTTAGGGTTGGCAAGATGGACAGAGTGTATGTATCTAGAGAATGCTGGTGGATGCACTCCCCAATGAATGGTGAATATATGGTTAATACTTGATTATTAGACCATGTTTCTCTATTATCATCCTTCAGCATCCCTCTCAAAGCTGGAAGATCATTTGACGTTTCGCTTAAATTCAATAATAGGTACCTATCCTCCTAGGCATTTTGCAATCATATTGGGTCCATTTGAAAGCAAGTTATCTGCAAAATTGAAGATCCTTGTAGTAGATGGGATCAAGTAATAAGGGCGGTGGACCAAGGGGCCAAAATATGGAACAAGAGAGACAAGGCCAACAAGTGGAAAATAAAGGACTTATATGATATAAGGTCTATTGTGAGACTGTGTATTGAATTGGCTTCGAGAGATCCTATTGTCACTACCTTGCTTTTGGAGCTTGAGTAGGAAATGTACATGTGAGAATTGAAGAGTGCAGAGAGGGCTTTCTCTAGACTAAACAGTATCAAGTTGGGAAAATGCCCCATGAAGCTGCATTTTCAATCAATTAGAAGAAAGCATCAAAGGGAAACCATTGACAGAGTTCTTGACTAGGAAGATAAATTTATGGAGACAAAGTTTTGGCACATAGATAATATTTATTTAAAACATTTGAGTGCCTTGGTGGGCTCTCAAGTATAGCAATATGAGGAGTGGCTTCAAGCCATCTTGAAATCTCTCCAAGGGATTGAGCCAAGGGTAATAGAAGCGTATAGGAGGAGGCTATGTTCGAAGTTCCTGCTCAAGGAATGTTGGGAGGCATCGATTAAGATGAAAGAGGATAGAGCACAAGGATCTAATGGCTTGACAAACTGAGTTCTTTATTTGCTTTTGAGATGTCATGGGCAAAGATCTGGTTGAGATGGCTAATGCCTTTGTCATGAAGGGATCTCTGTCCATTGGTGTTAACACGAGTTTCATTGGTGTTAACACGAGTTTGATAAAGCTTCCCCAAAGAGGTAGCGCCATTTACAAGTGGGAGATTGGCATATAGTCATCATGCTCAACACCTCCTATAAGTAATTGCAAAAACTATGGCCCTTAGAATTTGAGAAGTATGAATCCAGATTGTAGACAAAGAGCAGACAAGTTTGGAAGGGTTATTTTTTATAACATCCTGAACACGCTGACCTCACAATCCATCCCACTCCTCACCGGTACACCCCACCCATTCCTTTCTCCCTCTCGCCTTCCCATTCCTTCCCACTTTTCCTATCTTTCCCTTTCCCTACTCTTCTCAAAGAGTATCCCGTCGATTGTTGCAATCAAAAGATCCCGTTGACCATCGCCATAGAAAGATCCTATTGACTATTGCCATCAAAAGATATTGCTGACCGTTGCCATCTAGAGATCTCGTTAATTTTTGCCATCCACATATCACGCCGGTCATGACCATAATCGTATTCCATCGGCCGTCACCACCTAGAGATCCCGTCGATCATCATCCCACTGATTGTCGCCATCCCCATATCCCATTGACTGTTGCCCATCCCGTTGATTGTGGGGATACAAAAATCTATATAAAGGAGCCCTATCCTGCCAGGACGTTGCCATAGCAGTTTTCCCTAGAGTCTCCCAAAATTTCATCAAAATTCTCACAACCCCCTGCCCTCTTCCACAGCCATCAGGAAGCCATCCAGCATAGTCAGTTTATGTCCTCCAACACTTCCTCTTCCACCAATTCCCTCACCACTCAATTACCCTCACTCTTCCCCATGGATCCGAAAAATGAATTCTTCGAATTCGAGATAGAGCTGGGACTCCACCCCTGACCTCCGATTTTGTAGGCCACCAGTCTCTTTGTCCCAAATAGCAAAGGCTTCAACCTTAGAGGTAACTAAGGATGTAAGGATGATGCCCAAGGTACTAAACATGGAAGAGTTAGCCACCACTCTATTAAACAAGTTGGGCCAACAATGGAAGATAGAAGCATCAGAAGAGGCTCCTAGCAACCCCCATCTATTTCCACAAAGAGATAACATATGCTGTGAGGTATGCAATGGAAAACATCCCGCTAATGAGTGCCCTCATCTTGGGGCAAGTCTAGCACTCTACTGTGCCCATTGTGCTCATTAGGGAAATCATGAGACATCTCAATGTCGTTATCCTAAGGTGATTCCTCAACCAATGTATCAACAAAGGCCGTAGCTAACATTTCTTGCACCACCCGATCCTTCCAATCAGGCACAACAATCAAAGGCAATTTAGGGCTCATCATATTCCATTACCCCTGCCAGTACTGGGACCTCAACCACAACCGCCACGAATTACTCCCCTGAATCAAGTATTGGTGGAAGAGCTACCTAGTGAGATTAGGGAGACCCCAAACCTACCTTTAGTGGAAACAATGATCCCCAATATGGTGACAATGCAAATTGGTCTAGCCTTATAAGTCGCTATGTTAGGCAAGATGACCAACACATTCCGGTCTATGAAACAACATCGATTTCTCAATCTATGGAGATAGGAACAACTTGACCAAGACAACCCATTATGCCATATGTGTCAAGGGCCACAATGATCCAATGAGGGTCCCCTCAAGGGCACTGGCTGAATTGGTGGAAGCCAAAAAAGAAGAGTTCATGTGGAACAGTGGCACCCTAGCCCCACCTTTAGCTCTAGGAAGAGGGTTTGACATTGGCATCTTGGTAAAACACAGATTAACAGAATTGCTGCTAAAGTGGTTTATAGAAGATTGGTGGGGGCTGGCTTCATCCAAAAATGGGGCCTTCATCGCTCTCCTAGATGGTGGCTTGCCAGTTTCAAAGAGGTTTGGCAGAAGTGTTGTGTGGGGAAGCTCAATTTTATCTAAAGGAAGATCGTCAATGAGTGGTGGTTGCTAGCAAGGCAAAACTAGCAAAAAATTTACAAGTAAACCCAATGTGTGCTCTGTGTGGAAACGCTATAGAGCATGTCTAGCACTTGATATGGCATTGCCTTGTCTCTAGGGAGTTTGGAGCAAAATGGAGGTTGCCATCCATTAAGTGGGTTTGATGACAACATTCTACAATGGTTGCAATTGGAAATTGGTTCTTGTTAACATCCACAGAGTACAGCTACCAAATGCAAGGTAGTCAATGAGTAAAGGTGACCAAACCGAATGATCTACTCCAACAAGACAAGCTCAAGGGAGTTTGATACCCAAATACACCAAGGTCAATAATCACAAGCAATGTGCACACGGAAGGAGTATAGCTCAAACTCAGGGAGTTTGATGCCCAAATACCCAAAGTACGCTCCAAAGTCCAAAGTTTCAAAGATTCTAGGCGACGTGCACAGGCTGTATGTTCTAGCTGCCCCTGCCTAGAACAAGGAGGTGCATACCAGTGGGAACAAGGAGATGCACACTTTTGGGCCACGAAGAGTGCATGTGCCTTGCACTGTTCAGCTCCACATCCATAGGAAATAGTGACGCCAATGAAAATAGCCATGAAAGGAGTACAACTCAAACTGAAGGAGTTTGTTCCCCAAATATTTCGAATAAAAGGCTTCCCAACAACATTTAGGGTTACTATTGAGTGTCTCGCGGAAGACGAGCCTCGTCACTCTAGGTTTTGAGCCTAGTTTACAAGGTTCGAACCCCAAATAGGTGAAGGTGTGAGGGCGCTCAAGGAGTTTGAGCCCCAAATCACCCGAGCCTAGGAGGTTGGCCCTTCCTTCAAAAGGTGACTTGTATAAAAGGCCAAATGGTTGACTTTGGTCTTCATTGTTGTTTGTACAAGTTTGAATGCAAGCTCCCTCTTCTCTTCCAAGAGAGTGTTTTGGGTGTTCTCTTGTTTCCATTGTAGTGCCTTTGTGGTTGTCACTCTATCCCCCTTCACTCCCTTCTCCTTCTTCCCTTCCTCCTCCTCCCTTCTCCCTTCTTGTCCCTCTCCCCTCCCCTCTTCTTCTTCCCTCTTCCTCGTGTGAAATCACATTGCAACAATCTGGAGACCGCTTAAGTGACACTTGCTGACAGCTCATGCTATGCATTGCTCCCACAAGGAGTAGTTAGGAGTGGAGACTTCATCGGCATATCTTCAACTACCCCACGACACGTGAGTCACCATTGAGGCCCATGACATTTTTGGTGCCGCTGCCAGGGATAAAAGGTATGCTTTTGCATTTGCACTTGCCTTCCTTCGATATCTACCCATTGCATAAGTTTCAAGCTTACCTTGGAGCTTGTTAGTGGAGTTGTAGGAGAGAAGAGAGGTGAAAAGAGAGAGAGAGAGAGAGAGAGAGAGAGAGAGAGAGAGAGAGAGAGAGAGAGAGAGAGAGAGAGAGAGAGAGAGAGAGAGAGAGAGAGAGAGGACGGAAATCATTTTTTTCATGTAGGAATGCCATTTGTGCATGGGAAGCTTGTTTTGGATGCTTTTTGGTGTTTCAAGTTGATAGAACTTAGTAGGCTTGATTGCTAAGGTGTGTGTATGGTCTAATCACCTCAAAAAACAACAAAACTAAGGATTTTTGTCAAGTTTTGAAGTAGTTTCACGTTCTGGAACTCCCCTTTTCTGAGTTTTTGCATTTTGGCTTTCAAAAAGTGTTTGTTTTCAAGTGTTTTTTCATTAAGTAGGTAGATTAGGTACTGTAGCACCCCCCCATCACAAAAAATCATGAAAAAATTTACAAAATCCTCAGAAATCATCAAATCTCAATCGGGAAAACTATGTATGAGTATCCCACCAAGTTGGTGCGGTAGCATATCGCACCGACTAGATTCTCCACCAACTGGCACGTTAGCCGGATCCCCCGATCAACCTGCATTGACCCGGTGGCATAATGCTTTCCCGCTGACCTAACCTTTGACTACGGTTTACCCCATTGCCCAAAGTTAATGCGTGTCAGAGTTACTTTCACACTGGCCTGACAGGTCGTTGACTGGTGCTATAGTGGTTCCCCGCCGATCGTTGCTATCTTACTATCCTGTCATCGACACGGTGAACCCACCCCCATGCCCATAGTCATAATCATTCCCCTCTGCATGTTGCGCTACTTCCATCACACCGCCCGTCACTGTGTTCTCCATTGTCCGGTGTTTTACGCTTACCCCACCATCATTGCTATACCCATGGTGCGTTAGTAAGATTCTACCGATTCCCTATCTTGCTACCCGCTATTATCCGGCATCCCTACACTTGTGGGGATATCCCTTCTGACCGATCGCACCGACCACATTGCACTCATCATCACATCGATTGTCGCCATACATTCATCACAGCGATCGGTGTTAATTCCTTATTCCATCAATCATCGCTAAAGGTTACACTGCCGTCCGTCGCCAAAACCGTACTACATCGCCCGTTGCTATACCCATAGTCCACCGACTGGTGCTGTAGAGTTATCCCGCCAACCGGTGTGATACCTTTGGGGTAGCTAGGAATTAACAAAAAATTCCAAAACCTTAGTTTAGCTTGGGTGCCCCCAGCCAAAGGCATCCCACATGCGCTTGAGGTCCGGAAGGATTTTGCCAAAGGATCTCATGCCAGAAGAAAGCGCATCGAGCTACGCTCAGTCCACCCTCCCTCCTAGTTGGGAGTCTAGAAGCTCGATCCCGAGCCTTCACTCATTCGTAGGTCCCCATCCAGACACTCCATCTAGTTCAGACAAAACAAAGAGCCTTGAAGGAGTGATTCAAGACCGCTCAGGTCCAAGGGCCTCTAAATCCCCCTTTATGAGTGTAGCCTCTCCCAACTCTCCTGCACCTTTGGTTGCATCCAGGCTTAGAGGTACGTTCTCTAACATGTTTACTTTCTTAGGATGAACAGAGTCGACGGACATGGAGAACCCCTTTGCCGGCATGTCTGCAAGAAGGGAAGGCCAATAGCATATAGTTCTCGAGCCACATGCAAGGGCAGAACTACTTTCGCTGATCTAGGTTCCTCTGCCTACGCCAGACCCCCCAAGTGGGAGAACATGGGCGAGGAAGATCCATGGATGAGGGAACTCCGTAGACAAGACCCGAATCAAGGGGATACCAGGAACTTCCAAGGCAGAATGCCTTATGACCCTCTAACAGTCCCAACCCTACCAACCTTCGTCAACTATGGGGCACCTTAGTTCCCACTCTATCGCCTGTTACATGGACCCAATGTTACCATGCCCCAAAACCCACCGCCTCTGGGAGTTCGTCCCTTGGACCATCTATACCGGTTGCACCAATGGACACAGGCATGGGGACTTCCGTCCTAATGCTGACACCAGCAACTACATGGACACTAGCACCTGGGCTAGGCCTAAGGCCAGCCCTATGACTTGTCAGGCCCACAACAACACCACCTCCGCTAGCTGCTCAAACGGTGTTGACTGATGAGGCTATGAGTATTTTGGTGAACGCCCTAGGAAGGGGGGCGACACCACATTCACCCGCCCCAGTGTTCACTGCAAGAATGGCAAATCCCTCAAGAAGCCATCCCATAGCCATTTCCAAGCTAATGACCAAATTCCTCAGAGAAGGAGACCCGATCTCCCATGTGGAAAGGTTCGAGCAGATTTGTGAAGCCTTTGGTGCACCAGGTGACCTCGAGATGGCCAATGCATTCGGCCGCGGCAAGGCAGGTCAATGGTATAGGGCTCTCACCCCAGAGGAAAAGATCAACTAGGAGACATTGAGAAAGGCTTTTATTGTGGGATTCGCCCCTAGCAGCCATAAACGGAGCCTGATCAACTAGCCGTATGGGGTAAAACAAAATGACAAAGAATCCCTAAGGGATTACATTGCGAGAATCAAGCACCTCAATGTGCGCTGTGAACCCTATGAGCAGATCAGCGATGAACGACTGTTGCCTCACTTCCTTATCGGGTTAGCAGACCCAAAGCTGCATGACCACCTCATGGTCATGAACCCCACCTCCTTTGATCTATGCAACAAGGTGGCCATTCGCATGTGTGACAATATGATGGACAAAGTGGATTTAAGGCCTCATCCCCCTCCAAAGTAGCCCCATCAGTTAGGTCCTTGAGTGTAGAGTCAAGCAAGAAGGAGGCTAACGAGCCTAAAAGTTTGGATGTGAGTGAGCTAGCCTCCAATCTATTGGAGCAGCTAGGTCAACAATGGAGAGCAAGAACCTCCAAAGAGGTGCCGAGCAACCCCCACTTGTTTCCACAAAAAGACAATGCCATGATGCGGGGTATGCAATGGCAACCACCCCTCCAATGAGTGCCCGTGCCTAAGGGCAAGGATAATACTCTACCATGCACACTGCCCTAGGTGGGGAAACCATGATACCTCCCAATGTTGATTTCGAGAGGTCCCTTCCTCAAACCATGTATCAAATGCGACCCCCATTGGGCCTCACAGCCCCACCTAACCCCCAGATCTCGCAAGGTGGCCCTGTGGCTAGCTCTAGCTAGTACTGGGCTCAGCCAGCTCTGGTACCACCACCCATACTAGGTCCACAACCCCTGCTACCTTGCATTGCCCTAGTCAACCAAGTGTTGAATGAAGAGTTGCCGAATGACTGGGAGGAAACGGATCCTGATCATGGACCTCATGATTATTACCTCTACAATGAAGGGACTGGAGCCCTGGCCCACTACCTCCCGCCAGAGGATCAACAAGTCCCCGTATTCCAAACTGCCCTTGTAAACGCAAGGGCGAGAGATCTGAACTCAATTGCTTAAGCCCCCGCTCCGATGTTATACCTGCCAAGGTCCCCATAGAGCAAGTGAATGCCCCTACCAAGGTACTTTAAACCCTCAGGTGTCCTATTTCAAATGATAGGGACCACATTTCTTGAAGGACTATCCCTACAGGGATCGTACACTTGTTGCCCCAATCGCAACCAACCCCACCCCCTTGTGTGCAAGATGTGGCCCGGAGCATCTATTCCAGGACTGTCCCATGAGAAGAACAACCACTCCACTCACCTTGCCAAAGAGCATCAGCCTCAATCTGCTTAGTGTTGAACAAGGCCATGTGGCCGCAGTGCCACTACAAGTCATTATGAGGATGCAGGCCAAGGCACTAGGCAAGGTCATGAAGAAGCTCACTAAGAACGGTAAGGCATCCCCATTGCTCGGCCATTTGAGTAGGTGGCGGTGCCAACCAGGTGCTCATCTAGGATAGTTCCGATGAGGAGACAGCTACCCTTAGCACCTCCTCTACTTCCGAACAGTCTTCCATCCAAGGTGACCCTGAGGTACCCCTAATTCCAGAAGTAAACAAACCAGTGCAGGTTCAGGGCCTAGCATCAGCACCCACCTATAAAGAGACCTACCCTGACTCGGTCTTAGAGAAGCAATAAGGATGACCAGAACTTGGTGCGTGAGTGCCAAGATAAGTTCGAGCATCAACTAAAGGTCAATAGGGGGTCAGATACTATCCATCTAGCCCACCTGATGGGGCATCGAGGAGCGCAATTGCTCAAGGTCCTAGAAAGAGTGGAGGAAGAAGAACCCCTCAGCGTGGAGCAGTCAGAAGCTTTGGATGCAAAAGATGTTCCAAGAAGACCTAGTGCTACATAACCTCCAAGATAAAGGAGATCTGTATGACTTTGATGACATGTCCATGGAGGAAGAAGCTTCACTAGAACCCTGTGATAGTGTCAGGATGGCTGCCTTCCTATCTACAGAAATGAAAATGCTGATCGCATCTCTGCTAAGAGGAAATCCCATCCTATGGCATGATCTATCCAATTGGATGAATAGGCCATTCCTACCTCCAGTCCTTGCCAGCCCTAAGCCCAACCAATCAATACTAGAAAAAGGGTAGAACCTACCCAAGATTCCCATCAACAAGCTAGGCCAGTATTTCAAGGGTGATGACACAAATGCCTCAATCTGCATAGTCTACCAAAACCAGAAGGTGGAAGCCATCCTAGATGGGGGAGTAGGATTGAGTGTCTGCACCAAGGAATGCTAGGAAAAATGGGAAAAACCCGCATAGAGCAGACCCATTTGGTAGTAAAGCTAGCCGATGGAGGAACTGCTGAACCTCTGGGAGTGCTGACTGGCATAAACATTAAGGTGTTTGGATTCACGTGCCCTGTTAGGTATGTGGTCATGGACTTCACTTGATAGCCTAGATATGAAGCTATCCTAGGCAGACCCTTCTTGAGAATGTCCGGACTTGTGCATGACTGGTGTAATGATAACATCTACTTGCAGCACGAGGAGCAAACCATGAGAGTGGACCTGCATACCTATAAGGCCCACCCATTGTTAGGACATCTCTTTACTGCGTAGAGTCCGACACCACTGCCCGAACCACCTCCGTAAAGCTATTCCAACCCTGTGACAAGGAAAAGGATGAGAAGGAGTCTGACGACTTTTGGTATGCACGTCTTCTCAAGCCAGAATTTTCGCAGAACTGGATGCACATCTTAGCCAACATAGATGTCCCAGAAAGAGTAGGGTTTCAGATCACCACCCCAGAGCTCGAGGGTCTGACCCCGGTGGTTCCCCTAAGGATGTTCAATATGATCAAACTCTGAGAGGTAAGCAAGGGAACAGTAAGGGTAAAATCAGATCTTCACTGGCTGACCTACGTAGGTGCCACGATTGCCCACAACGAGTTCTCCTCTAATTGGGGAAACAGGGTTAGTAAGGTAACCACCACCCCCCTCGGCTCTACAAGTACAAAGGAAGAGCCCCCTTCAAGGCCCAAATCCCCTGTATCCAAAGGCAAGGCTAAGGCCAAAAAGTCCATTGCTCCGACAAAAAAAGGGAAGGAGATTGAGGATAAAGAAGACCTATGGTAGGTGCCAACCCACTACAAGTCCTATACTATTCAGGATCGTAAGATCTTATACCAATAGGCCAAAAGATCTCGAGAGGATGGTTGTTCTCAAGGATATGATGGACCGGCTCGGATCAAGGAAGTAAACTTATCCCCGAAAGGGTAGGACCCACAACCCATATTTGTCGTCGATGACCTCACTCCCAGTGAGGAGAATGCCTTAATAGCTCTCCTACGAGAATATAAGGATTGCATGGCCTAGAAATACACGGACATGAAAGGGGTACTAGCCGTAATAGTGCAGCATACAATCCCCATGATAGATGATGCCAGGCCAGTACGGCAATGCCCCTATCCTATGAATCCTAAATACGCACTCATAATGAGGGAAGAAATCCAGAAACTCATAGATGCAGGATTCATCTATGAGATCGAGCATACAAACTGGGTATCCTCCATTGTGATAATCCTGAAGAAAAATGGAAAAATTAGAGTATGCATGGATTTGAAGAAGGTTAATGTGGCCACGAGACGTGACCACTACCCCTTGCCATTCACGGAACATGTTCTAGAAAGGGTAGTCGAAAACGAAGCGTATAGCTTCCTAGATGGATTTTCAGGTTACAACTAGGTCTTGATTGCACCCCAAGATCAACACAAGACCGCGTTCACAACCGAATGGGGTGTATATGCAGTCACGGTTATGATATTTGGATTAACCAATGCCCCATCTACCTTCCAACGTATGATGATCATGGTATTCAAGGAATGCCTGAGGGACTTTGTGGAAGTCTTCTTGGATGATATCTGCATGAGCTTGAAATGGAATGACCACTTGAAGTATCTCAGGCTTGTCCTCGAGAAGTGCCGCTTATATCGCATATCCCCTTATGTGCTAGTTTTGGGTCAAACATGGTGTCATCCTAGGTCACAGTGTCCCAGAATGGCATCTCTACAGACCACAACAAAATCAAACTCATCTTGGAGTTACCGCCCCCCACCAACACTAAGGGAGTCCAACGATTTACTGGCCATACGGGCTATTACCAGAGATTTATTTTGTTCTACGCCAACATAGCCTGCTCGTTATATACAAACTACTAGTATACTTTGAGTGGACCGAAGAATGCCAAACATCCATTGAAACCCTCAAGCTAGCTCTAGCCACCACCCCAGTATTGAGGTCTCTCGACTGGTATTTAATATTCCATGCTAACCTTGATGCCCCTAACTTTGCCATTGGATGTGTGTTAGCCCAGCCCAGGGAGCATAATTTGGATTACCCGGTATACTTTGCGAGCTGTCAACTACATGAGGCCGAAGTTAGCTACACCACCACTGAGAGAGAGGGTTTCGCCATGGTCTAAGCAGCCGTCTAAGTAGCCAATAAGTTCAGGCACTACTTGTTAGCTAACAAGTTTGTCTTCTTCGTGGACCATCAAGCACTGCTATACTTAGTCAACAAGCCCTGCATGACGGGTCGCATCACGATGTTGATCCTGGTAGAATTTGACTTTACAATCACTGTGTGCAAGGGCAAAACCCACGTTCTAGTCGACCATCTATCGAGGATCCCAAATGGCGAAGCTCCAACAGGAAAAAAAGATGATCTCCCCGATGCTTCCCTCTTCTTCCTCGACGTCATTCCAGAATGGGCCACCAAAATCGGCCACTACTTGGCCAACGGACTACCCCTAGGCCAAGACCTTAAGAAGGATAGAGCCCGTAAACTCATCAAGGATGCAATGCCATATCAGTTGATAGCAGGCCAACTCTACTGCATGGGTAAGGATGGCATACTACGAAGATGCGTGTGCAAACACAAATACATCGAGGTGCTTGAAGAGGCCCACTCAGGAATCATAGGAGGCAATTTTGCTGCTAAGGTTATAGCACGTATAGTGCTACAAGCTGGTCTCTGGGTGGCCAACACTCTTCGGAGACGTGGTCGAATTTGTCAGGCGATGTGACCCCTGCCAGCGCATCCAAATCCCACACAGGGTAGACATGATGCCCCTAACCACAATCTTGGATGACTCCATCCTCACTAATTTAGAGGCAAATTTGTCTCACATAGGTGGCAACCAAGGATATTCAGCTAGAGTACCAGATGTCCGAGTGCAAATTCCTAGATCTGGAGAGGACTTTGTTCTAGGACAAAGATAAAGAAGGCACCTCAAGTCAACATGAACCGTAGACCCACCAACGAAGAGCTTCCAATTGGACATTGCAAGTGATGTCCTTTGTGTCGATGCAGAAAAGATATACAACCTCATCTGCTTATAGTTTTGGGTTTTTATCATAGTTTTTCATCATTTGATTCAACTTTCCATCCATATCATCTAAACCCTCTATACTTCTATACTTTCTATTTTTACATAGAAAATCCTTGTTTAGTCTTCAACTGGTAAAACGAAAGCAAAACTAGGATTTCTTGATTTGACTACAAAATAACCCTTCGAGAAGTGGGGAATCAATTTCATTGGTCCCATAAGCCCAACCGCTAAGGGGACCAGGGCACGATACATCATTTAGCCACCGACTACTTCACCAAGTGGGTAAAAGGAAGAGCCATGGTAAAGGCTAATGGAGGATCCACCACCAAATTCTTATATGAACAAGTCATCACGCGGTTCGAATGCCCATTGGAGTTAGGGGAGGAACTCACTTCCTCAACGAAACCATAGCAATCCTAACAAGCGAGTTTATGATCATTCATAGGAAGTCAATGCCATACTACCCCAGAGGAAATGGATGGTCGAAAGCTCCAACAAAACTTGCTGTAAGATTATCACATGTACGGTAGAAGCCAGTTGTACTGATTGGGTGCATAAGCATGGGCCTATAGGAGCTCCTACAAGGTGGCAACACATTGTACCCCCTTCAAGTTAGCCTTTAGGATAGAGGTAGTAATGCTAATGGAGTATGTAGTGCCTAGCCTTCGCCTTGCTGTAAAGGAAAGGCTCATGAAAAACATGCTAGCCAAAAGGCTAGTCGACCTCGAAAAGCTAAAAGAGACAAGGTTGCAAGCAGCCTACGCTCTTCGAGTAGAAAAGGCCCGCCGTCATAAAAAGTGGTTTGACCGCAACCTCAAGAACAAGGACCTAGCGGAAGGAGACTTGGCACTCCTCTATAGTGTCCGCAACACCAAACGTAAGCTTAAGTACTGAGGTATGGTGGGTCCTTACCGTGTAGTTGAGATCACTCCCCAAGGGTCATGCCGAATAGCCACCCTTGATGGGACAAAAATGGATGGCTACCTAAACGAAAGTAAATTGAAAAGATACTATGGACCATTCACCATCTCCACCCTTCAAGCTACGCATAGAGAAAAAGAATTCAAGGCAAAGGTGGCCAGGATGAAGCGCCAGGCCATCGAGGAAGCTAGAATCCGTAATGCTAAGATTTGATAGCGTAGACAAATGACCTTGCTTAAGGCAATGATCGAACAGATGCAACTAACAGATGAGCTAACAATAGAGCCAGCCAGGTTGCTTGTTTAGTTAGAAGTGCCGCGCATGCGCATCAAAGCACTCATGGACCCAAGAGCGAGCCACAATTTCATCTCCCGAGAGGTATGGGAAAAGTTATAGGTACCCCTAACCCTCACTATTGCCTCAATAAGAGCTATAAATGGCCAACTTTTGCAAACCTTGAGTTATGTAAATCTAAGCCTAATGGTTGTTCACCAAGCTGTGGACATACGCTTTTATGTTCTCCCTATGGAAGCCACTGAAGAGCAGATTATTCTAGGAAGAACCTGGTGCTACGTTGTCAACTACCAAATTGACTAGCGTGCCCGAATTGCTTCGCTTACCCATGGTGGTCAAATGGCGGTAGTCCTGCTATGCAGACCAAGCCCCCCCTGTTTGGCCTCGACCTTGCCGATTCACGACAATGAAGTGATGCAGCAAAGCCAATTGGAAGCCCTAGTCTCCACTAGCACACCGCTCAAAGGCCCAGCTTGAAAGGAGAACAAAGCTCGCCACACTGTTAAACCAATGCCATTGCCCATGCTACCATCCTTCGCTCAAGAAGTTCGAGAGCTGCAAGTACAAGATGCTATCCTCTGTGCCCAATGCCACTTCGATCGGAACCGACGCCCAAATAATGGTAACACTACAACAGCAGCTCCGATCACCTCAAGATCGCTCCCCCCACACACATCCACTACCTAGAGAAAGTTGTGCCCAACACTCATGCCTCATCCACCGCCATGCATCGCCAACAATTTGAGCAACACCGCCTGCTCAAGCGGCCAAGGCAACAAAGTTGCCTGGGTCTAGAAAAAGACATTGCAACCCTCGAAGGCATCGAAGGCAGCACCACAAGAACCTGTGTCTTCCCAAGATACAACACCACAAGAACTTGCCAACGATTTGGACACATCAAGCTAGCCTCAAGGTACCGAATACACATTGGTGCCACGGGCGGTCCAACTCAACACAAGCATCGCCACCACCAGTTGAGGAACTCCACAGGAACCGAATTCCACCCCATGAAGAGTTACACAAGAACCTCCCCCTGGGGACGGACACTCGAAGGTAATGGCGCCGGCCCTACTCACACATGTAGGGGCCAGCTCCACAGATGGATTCACGAAAGCTCGTTTCTCCAAGGAAGTTGGATCCCGCAACAACAACAAAGTCTAACACAAAGGTTCCTTTGGCATCCAAGGTAAGGAACAAGCTGGACACATACTCTACATGGCTTCTCACTTGCTATGCTGCAGTACGGTGCCTGCATCCACCGCATTCATCATAATCATCACGTCTAGGTCTAGGTGGAGTTAGTATAGTAGGCATCTCACTTGACGCACCCATAGCCCACTAGTCCCTACCGAACACACCGTATGCGCATACACGGTCAGCCCCAGGTGATTAGAGTCCTTTGTTGCATTTTTACAAGTGTTCATTTTCTTGCACGTTGACCTCACTATCACATTGCACAACACAAGTGCACTCTGCTCAGTCTGCATTTCCCCCACCCCACTCCCCCTTCCTACTCATTTCCTTATTTTTACATAGTCACTACCCCGCTAACCGTCGTTGAAACATTCACCATCGACCATTGCCGAAACATTCACCACCAACCGTCGCTAAAGTCTTTGACGCTGACCATCGCTGAAATGTTCCCCGTTGAGCCATCACCATCCAATCAGCACAGCCTTGTTGCCATTGAGTACCACGTCAGCCGTGACCTAAGACACTCCACGCCGACCATTGCCATCGAGGTTCGCGACTGACGGTCGCCATCAAATTCAGCACTGACCGTTGCCATACCAGTATCCTGCCGGTCGGGGGATAGAAATCTATAAATGCAGGCCTACCTCGTCGGGTTGTCGCCATAGCTGTTGCAACAAAATTCTGTCAAAATTTATCCAAAAATTTGACAGTTTCCTACCCACTTCCTCTACATCCCCACTGACAAATTTATGTCCTGTTCTTCCTCATCCACCGATTCCCTTGTCACGCAACTCCCCCTCCTGTTTGCAATGGAATCCGAACATGACTTTTTTGAATTTGAGGTTGACCTGGGTCTCCACCCTTGCCCTATTCCAGAGGCCATTGGCCCATCAGATTCTTAGAGCACTCCTTTGGCCATAATTCGAATGCTGACCGAAATACTTGCAGAGGACTTACAAGACGAAGACACCTCCACTCGATAGGTTGCCCAAGAAGAGCCAGCTACAGCAGGCATGCCCCCCACGAAAACACAAAAGCACACCGTAGCGCCAACCATAGGCGAGTACAAGATTGTGCATTCACAAGCGCACTCGCCATTGGGAGAAGCATGGCTCCAAGAGCTAGATGCTTGCATGATCCACTCGCGCTTCGCTTACGAGGGTTGGGACTATACCCTCCACTACCACACCATAGTAGCATATGCCGCTCTCCAGGACTCGACAGTTGTGGAGGCACTTAACTTTGCAAGCTTGGGAAGAGTAGCAGCCCATTTCCCATGCCACTTGGACATGATGCTGCTGGTGGAATTCCTCAAGACATACAACAACAACACCAATGTTGGTGTCTTGTGAGATGTAATAGGCAACCCCCACCACTACTAGATCAATCAGAACGCGGTGCGGGCAGCATTCAACTTGCCAGTGGTGGTAGAAAAATATTCCAAGCAAAAAAAGAAGCTCGACTCCCTAAAGATGGTCTGTCACTACGACCGCCACAAGTGTAGATGCCACATCCAGTTGACCACCATCCACAAGCCCGAGGTAGAGCACCCTGTAAGAGCCTTGCAATGGCTCACTCAAGTCAAGCACATATACCATCATCAATCCGTTGTGCCCAATATCTTGCTGAGAATGGTGAATTTCCATGAGACAAACTGGGTTGACTACTACTACAGCCAGATGAGAGATGATCTCAGCACCCACGGGGATGTCATTGGCAATCCCATGTTGTACGTGCCGGTCCTCTATTACTTGAAAAGTCAGCATCTGCTAGTTGGCTTTTGGCCTCGTCGAGAAATCCACCACCGATCCTATATAGACCGAGCAAGAAGAGACAGAAACAAGACCCAAGAGAGAGAGGACAATGCCAAGTGCCACTCCGGTCACTCAGGTGTCACCGAAAACAAGTCAGCCGCTCAACCAATATGAGGAAAGCTAGTTGCATGAATTCATGCAATGACAACTACACCTGTAGTGGTTAGGTCCTTAAGATAAGGGCAGATAGGTGCAAGGAGCGCCTATTCTCATTGAAGATCTCCAAGGCGACGACACCATCAATATTGGCCTCCATACAGGAGCCGAAACTACGCCAACCACCCCCGCTACACCCTTTGTCTCAGTCTCCACCACCCTCAGGAGATAGCATCTCCTTTGCCATTGGCACCTCTTTCACGCCGTGGGCAGGCCTAGCAGAGACCATACAATTTTACAGCGTGGCCCAGTACGGGGCAACGGGAGGCTATAGCCACATGATGACAGAACAATTGTACGCGTCGACGTCATGGAGATGAATCTCTTTGAAGCCATGGCACAACTGCCGCAAGTCGCACGGATGATCTTATAGAGGAGGCAAGAGCAAGCCTTGCAACTCTCCTCCAATCTCATCCAAGCCCAGCTCTCGGCACATGAAAGCCAGTCGATAATGGTTGCAGCTCAAGTAACAGGCCATGCTGCACTAAATCGAGCCGAATAATACTGGGATAAGGTGAAAGAGCTCGAGCTCACTTTGACAAAAGTCAAAGATGACCTTGCGACCAGTGAATCCCTAGTCCAGATGCTCATGGAATAGGTGGACACGGCAGAATTAGCCCTGCGCATGACATTGGAGCAGCAAGCACAGGCAGAGCAGCGGTACACCCATACACAGGAGTCCCACAACCAACAGATCCGCTCCCTACAGGATCTCCTTGTTGGGATATCTCAAGGTGTATGCCTCAGGCACACCTTATGTTTCTATGTGTGAGTGCTAGAGGCACAGTTAGGTGCCCACAAGCACAGTTAGGTGGTGGAAAAGCCACATAGGATGATTGAGTGAATCTAGGAGCAGATTGAGGAGATGATTGTGGAGCTTTGAGGTCATCAGTGATGTCAGTGACCATGTATGAGGTGCCTACTTAAGGACCTCTTTCTTCTTCATTCTATAAGCAAGTATTCTGATTTTGTGTCAACTCTACTCTTTCCTTTCAGCCTTCCAACATGGTATCAGAGCCATTTGATCCTCCTTGAGCCCTAGTTAGGTGCCACATCATCATCTTCTTCTTCACCTTCATCTTCCACCTTCCCTTCCAAAGTCGATTTTGGAAGTGCAAGTTCTCTTCAAACCTGCATTCTCAGCATCTCATCCTTCAGGAGAGTCTTCCCAAGGGCAGGGCGAACCTGCAGAACAAGCTACATGTCGTATCTCGCCATCTTCTGGGCGGCATTATCTCAGGAAGCCGCGACGATCTTTTTCCTGGTTCTCATTGTAGAGAGCCACATTGTCGATTTCCTCTCAGAGGGAGCTGGGCGACAGCACGACCTCCCTGCTCATCAAGTTTGAGCTCTTTTGGAGCAGTATTCGAGCGGATTTCGACGAAAAACCAGTCTAAATATCCTCTACAATGCTGGGCGACGTGGCCGTTTTCTGCGCAATTCCTTCCTGAGGGAGAAGCTCTACCTATTTACCTTTCTCTTCATTACAAAAGCCCTCTGAATTCTAATCTTTGCATAACGATTTGGAGCAGATTTCTGAGTTGCCTCTTTGGCCATGAAAGCTTGACTATGCAAGTCTAAGTTTGACCTTGGACAGTCAAAGTTTGACTAATAGTTTGAACAAGATTTATTTTCAGTCTGCTATGCTCATTTTTCTAACATCTACTTGGTCATTTCTTGCTTAGACATCTTGCATTTCAAGATTGTTATTCTTTGAAAAGATTACCTTTTATTGCTCATATTTCACCTGTAAGAGAGAAGACACTACCCAATACTTGGGTTAGAGCCTCTCATGGCTTGCTTATGCAAAATATGTGAAAAGCCAAAACATAAAGCAATGTCTTGTTATGCTACAAAGGATGAAAATGCCAATCTGACTTCCTTGTTGAAGATTGCCAAAACAATGGTTGCCAAAAAGGAAGCAAATACAGAGATCTACACTCTCATGGCACTTTTATTTGACTCCAAGTACAAGAAAAAGATGAAGGTCAGACACCTAAGATATGCTTCTCTACACAACTATGGAGATGACAAGATAATTGTTCTCATGAAGGATATGACTTTCAGATCCACTTGTTCTATCATAGTACCATCTTATAAGGCACTAGACACTGCCCATGTGATAAGACCTTGCCTTGACATGGATATTTTGCCTCCACAAGATGAGGCATCCCATGAAGATTATGCATTTTAAATCATCTCTATGTATGCTCCAGATCTCTCTTTTTATGTCAAGGTACTCAGCCTGGATAGTCCTCCAAAATGAATGAAAATAAATTATTGTGTGTTGTGTGTTTTGTAAACACCTCTGGTCACCTTATGATGTAGGCCATGTGTATGTTTTGTTCCATGGTACCTCCTACAGACATTGTGTGCATGTACATGTAGGGGAGATAACCATTGGAAGGTCTGTTTGTATCCCTTTCTGTTTACCTTACACCCAAGGAAACCCTTGCTAGCATGAGAACCTAGCCATAGATTTATCCTTGACCACCATGAGATGGCATGAGAAACTATGAGACTAGATGTATCCTTGACATAGCTTGAGGCATTCCCTTGAGGAGGGGTTTGTTGGGATATCTCAAGGTGTATGCCTCAGGCACACCTTATGTTTCTATGTGTGAGTGCTAGAGGCACAGTTAGGTGGTGGAAAAGCCACATAGGATGATTGAGTGAATCTAGGAGCAGATTGAGGAGATGATTGTGGAGCTTTGAGGTCATCAGTGATGTCAGTGACCATGTATGAGGTGCCTACTTAAGGACCTCTTTCTTCTTCATTCTATAAGCAAGTATTCTGATTTTGCGTCAACTCTACTCTTTCCTTTCAGCCTTCCAACACTCCTGGCACACGAGAGGAACCTCACGGTCTTCCTCCAAGAAGAAATCAAAAGACAACGTGCCACTGGCCACTCTGAGGAGTTAGGGTTGGAAGACCATGAGCAGCAGGAGTTCAGGATGCACAGGGAGGTGTCTGCATAATTAGCCACATATACACTTGCACCACGTACCATCGCCCAAACCCTGCAAATGCACTTCGATGCACTCCGTGCCCAAAACCATATTTTCCACCTACACCTCACTACTCCACTACCGCCTAACGCCGTCCAAACTATTCTCCATTGTAATCCCGACCACTGCCGCCCCATCTTAGCCATGCCATATTTCTCTTTTGACCTTCAACCCACCTCGCTATCTCTTCTCCGCCCCTCCGATCTACAAATCCTATCCGCCCATCCCATTCTTCTTAATTTTCAAGGCTGGTGCCATGTCATCACTGAGTCCCTTAATTATCTTGTGGATGGTGATGTGATGCAACTCGCAAAGCCTGAGGAACTCACGCCATGGGTTTGCACTCCTGAAAGTTTGCATGCATACATAACTTGGATGCAGACCTACGGCCGAGCCTCAGTAGTCCAAGCTCAAGGATACCTTGCGGCCTACCAGTCTACCACCTACCAACCCCTCGAAATAATAATACTCTTTAATCGGGTGCTACAAGCTCTCCAAGAGTCACTTGAGTCCTTGGTGAGCAATTTTGAAACAATTCATGTAGCATACCCTGAGGAAATAACCGAGGACGAGGAACAAAATGCAATCACCCTCTTTCATACCACCGCCCCTTGCACATATTCCATTACCACCTCCACTAAATCCCGCCCAACCCACCCAACAAGCTGGCCAACCTCCTCTCCCTCAGACAACACTCCCCGAGTACTCGTCCAATGCCTCCAACACCACCACCGCACAGCACGGACCCTCCCAATCCATCACCTCCAACGTTTTGGTCGACCTCCCTGATGAAGCCTTCAACATGCTACTCAAAGTAGCACATTTTGTGCAAAGAACCGACGCCACGACTCCTGCAGCCCCCCCAGAGACAGGGCCAATGCCACTTGCCGATGATGAAGCTTTGCCATCCCCGCCAAGGTCTCCTTCTGAAGATGTTCATTGGCATCCAGACTTGCAGTCCTTCCAAGAGTTACTACGGATAGTGCGCTAATGCACCATTGGAAGAAGCAGCTCAAGGGCTCCAACCTCCACCTCTAAGAAATTCTTGAGGTGCGCCCTCTCACACAGTTTATAGCGTAGTCATTCAACAACTGGCACCACGCGCATCCCAAGTGCACAAGAGGAGGATACAACCTCGGCCCCGACGCCCCCGTCCCCGCGACCGATGAAGATGCCGATCTATAGTCAAATTGTTGGCTCTCATTTTTGAAGCTGGAGAAATTTTGGTGCTACTACTACAGCGTGCCCATCGATCATCGAGTACACCCACTCTACATGCCCATGGAACGACGTTCGACTTGGGCTGCCTTTCGAGCTCTCCAGCAACAGGACCCCAATGTGTTGTACAATTTTCCTAAGTACAACTTTCCAAAAGAAATGACACAGGAGGGTTTTTGCTTTTGCCTCTAGTCATTCAATGACACCTATAACTCCATGCCAGATCTACCTGTCATCGCCGCCGTCCATTTTAATCGCCTCATTCTCTTACTCCTCTACGATCTTCTCGACCATAGCTACCCCATCAACGACCGCATTCATAATCTGACCAACCAGATTGTCTTCAACCCCGACGTTGGTCCAACTCAGTTCCAGGACCTATGCGTTCGCAATATCCATGGGCATCACCTCTGCACTTATGAGGATATGCATGCCACCCATTTTTGGAAGTACTGCTCGTACCTCACTCGCCTCACATCAAGGCAATTGGTACGCCATCCTCCAATCAGTCCTCTCCACCAACCTCCTCCAGTGTTGCTGACCCGAGGACGGATCCACAACAGGAAAGGGGACATGTTAACATCCACAGAGTACAGCCACCAAATGCAGGGTAGGAGTAAAGGTGACCAAGCCGAATGATCTACTCCAACAAAACAAGCTCAAGGGAGTTTGATACCAAAATACACCAAGGTCAATGATTACAAGCAATGTGCACACGGAAGGAGTATAGCTCAAAGTCAGGAAGTTTGATCCTTAAATACCCAAAGTCCGCTCCAAAGTCCAAAGATTCAAAGATTCCAGGCAACGTGCACAGGCTGTATGTTCCAGCTGCGCCCGCCCGGAACAAGGAGGTGCATACCAAGAACAAGGAGATGCACACTTTTGGCCATGAAGAGTGCATGCGCCTTGCAGTGTTTAGCTCCACATCCACAGAAAATAGCAACGCCAATAAAAATAGCCATGAAAGGAGTACAGCTCAAACTCAGGGAGTTTGTTCTTCAAATATTACGAAGAAAAGGCTTCCCAACAGCATTGAGTGTTACCATTGAGCATTCAAGGTTACCATTGAGTGTCTCGCGAAAGCTGAATCTCGTCACTCCAAGTTTTGAGCCTAGTTTACGAGATTCGAATCCCAAATAGGTGAAGGTGTGAGGGTGCTCAGGGAGTTTGAGCCCCAAATCACCTGAGCCTAGGAGTGGCGAGGCTAACACAAGCACTATTTAGGAACCGGTTAGGACTACCTTTAAATTCCAGGTTTGTCCCAAGTGCTTTAATATGGTTAACACAAGCGCTATTTCCGCTAGTAGGGAGAGTCGATAAGAATAGCAATATGCCTTGGCACCCTACGAGCCCAAGAGCTTATGGTTGTAAAGTGAGGGAGAGTGCTAAAAAGGAAAAGGGTTCTCTCTTCAAAAGGTGACTTGTATAAAAGGCCAAATGGTTGACTTTGGTCTTCATTATTGTTTGCACAAGTTTGAATACAAGTTCCCTCTTCTCTTCCAAGAGAGTGTTTTGGGTGTTCTCTTGTTTCCATTGTAGTGTCTTTGTGGTTGTCACTCTATCCCCCTTCACTCCCTTCTCCTTCTTCCCTTCCTCCTCCTCCCTTCTCCCTCCTTCTCCCTCTCCCCTCCCCTCTTCCTCTTCCCTCTTCATCGCGTGAAACCACATTGCAACTACTCGCTTGTGGATGGCTCGTGCTATGCATTGCTCCCACAAGGAGTAGCTAGGAGTGGAGACTCCATCGGCATATCTTCAACTACCCCACGACACGTGAGTCACCACTGAGACCCACTACAGTTCTCTTGCGAGACGCCTCTAGGTACCCATGCACGTTACAAGCTTGTTGGCCCCTAATCAGCAGAGGAGTGGTGTGCTATGCCATATGGCTAACTAGAAAATAAATTATCTTTTGGGAGAATCCATGGATGGGTGCTAGGGAGGATAAAAATGTTGTTAAATGTAGTCTTGTAGATGTGGCTAAGTTGGTGGAGGTGTCTCACTCTCTAGAACGTCAATGTCATATGGAGTTAGCTAGGTTCTTGACTTAGACTTATGTCAGGTTCTGCCTTATTATCTTAGTGTAGGCATAGGGATTTGCCCACTTTTTGGCCAGCTTTTGTATCTGGGTTTTTCTTGGGTTGTTCCTCCCTGATAATAATAATTGGCATATGTATTTTTTAAAAAAGGTGCTACCATCCTAGTTGGCCCAATAGGAGGGACAACTTTGGATTTAAAAAATAAATAAAAGTGGGTGGGGAATGTAAGAAAATAATACAACGTCTGTGCTCAACACATAACAGGATCTCGTACGCAAGAGAGAAAACAAGATAGTATGGAGAATCAAAAATTTGATTACTGTAGAACTGATACAATAGATGGCGCTGCCTCCCAACCATGCGCTCCTGTGAAAGAAGCTTCGATGGCGTGCTGGAAACAGTAGAAGACGGAGGCTGGATGCTAAGGAATCAGGGTTGCTATAGCCAGTGATGAAATGGGCTTCACGGGCTTGCTCTTATATAGCCACCAGTCGCGGTTAGGCTCAATTGGGTGGCCGATCCAGTTTGCCCAAAACGATCGACTGGGGGTCGGTAGGCCACCGACCATACGATAGAACCGGTGCGCAAAACAGAGCAACTGACCTACGGTTACCGTTCGGCCCAGAGCCATCCGGGATCATCTGAGGCTCCAAACAGGCCCTGCAACCCAAGAGTGGGCTGCCCTGGGAAATGCTCTGTCTACCCTCAGTGCGGTCAGTCAAGGGATGCCTTTTCACACTTGCATGTAGCCTAGTTGGCGGTGTGCCAACTCTATCTGAAGCCGTCCAGCCATTAGAGGCCACACATGGCCCCCATCTGGTGTCCAAACCAGGATGTACCAGATAACGAGCTAGTCAAATGCCTTCTCCTCATATGGGGGGCTTATAAGTAGAGTTAGATGGTTCTTACGTAGTTACAAGAGAGTGGAGCATTGATATCTAACACCCCCCGTCAATGTCCACCTGCAAGTTTACTTACTTTTTCGGCCCAATGCCAAGTCGATGAAGATGCCTCTCCAGCAAGTCTCTTCCAAGAGCCTTCGTGAAGATGTCTGCAGGATTCTCTGTAGTCGGATAGTACTCCAAGTCAACCTCTCCATCCATGATGAGCTCGCATACAAAGTGATATTGAATCTCAATGTGTTTTGTGTGAGCGTGGAACACCGGGTTCTTTGCAATTGCCATGCAACTCTGATTGTCACATGATAACTGCGTAGGCTTGTTCTGCACTGCACCCATGTCCCCCAAAATCCTCCTCAACCACACTGCCTCGCAAGAAGCAAAGCATGCAGATTTGTACTCGGCCTCGGTAGAAGAAAGAGCAACAGTGGGTTGCTTCTTGCTGACCCATGACACAACTTCAGATCCAAGTGAGAAACAGTACCCTGTCACTGATCTCCTGTTGTCCACATCTCCTGCCCAATCCGAGTCACAAAATCCGGTCAAGATGTTGCCCTTGGTATAGATGATGCCATAATCAAGTATGCCTTTGATGTATTTCAGCACCCGCATCCCTGCCCTCCAATGGTTCTCTCGGGGCTTATTGGAAAACCTACTTAGTACACTAGTCGCAAAACTGATGTCCGACCGTGTGTTGCACAGGTAAATGAAGTTGCCCACAAGCCTTCTGTACTTCGCTTCATCCTTCAATGGTGATGAATCCTCGTTTGAGAGCTTCGCGTCAACCTCCATAGGGGTACCAACTGTCTTGCACTCAGCCATGCCAAATGCCTTCAGTATCTTTCCAGCATACTTCAGCTGTGAAATGAAGATCTGTTTAAACTTCAATCCCCAAACAAAAATGCAGCAGTCCAAGGTCTGTCATTTCAAACTCTCTTCCTAGCAAATGCTTCGTCTGCGAGATCTTCTCTTCATGGTTTCCTGTTATGACAAGGTCGTCCACATAAAGGACCAGGATCATACTCCTGCCTCCTTCTCTGAAGATATACAAATTTGCATCAGATGGGCTCCTCCTGAACCCGTTTTGCAGAAAGTAGGCATCAATTCGCTGGTACCATGCTCGTGGGGCCTGTTTTAGCCTGTAAAGTGCCCTCTTCAGTTTGCAGACTTTACCTTCTGAACCAGGGATCTCAAAACCTGGTGGTTGTTCCACGTATACATCCTCCTTGAGATCTCCATTCAGAAAGGCGGATTTCACATCCATCTGAAACACGGGCCAACTTCCCTGGACAGCTAAAGCCAAAACACTGTGAATTGTGGTTAGTCGAGCTGTGGGAGCAAAAGTATCTTGATAATCAAAACCATGTACCTGTGCAAATCCTTTTGCCACGAGCCGAGCCTTGTACTTATCCAACGTGCCGTCGGACTTGTACTTGGTCTTGTACACCCACTTGGTTCCGATTACCTTGCGTTTTGGTGGTCGATCCACAAGGTCTTAAGTGTTGTTCTTCATTATGGAGCCATACTCCGACTGCATAGCCTCCATCCACCTATCATCGCCCTGTGCCTCTTCAAGACACTTGGGTTCATCAGCATGGATCACTTCTGTCATCAAAGCATAGTTGACCAAGTATTCCTATGCCCTTCTTTGCTCCTCTAATCTCTTGGACCGGCGATGTTCGGATGGTTCCTCCTCAATGGCTGGAGGTTCTCTGCGTCCAAAAGCTACTTTACCCACTTCGGGAATGGCCGTTGCCATTGTGGTTCTGCAGGCTCTTCTTCATCTTCTTTGTCTTGAATCCTCCCAAACACCGTTGGGGGAGTTCGGTCTGCTGTTGGTGGCGGTATTGGATGGATATCCTGGTCCTGGTTGTCTAGGAAGGAAGCATCCTCCTCCAATTGATGCGGCTGTTCTAAGAAGACCACATCGCGACTTACAATTACCTTCTTGGTAACAGGGTTATAGAGATGGTAACCCTTTGCCTCTTCACTGTAGCCCAAGAAAATACACTTCCGGCTCTTCGGTTCCCATTTGGTCCTGGTAGCATCAGGGACATGCACAAAACAGTCACATCCAAAAACTTTGAAATGTGCAACTGAAGGTTTCTTACAAGAAAAGGCTTGCGGTGGAGTCATCCCATTCACAGCCTTCGTGTAGCTACGATTCAGGACGTAAATTGCAGTGTTACAAGCTTCAGCCCAGAAAGTCTTTGGCAAATCTTTCCCTTTCATTATACTCCGGCCCATTTCGCAGATGATGCACATCTTGCGTTCTGCTACTCCATTTTACTGTGATGTATGTGGCAGGGGTTTCTGCCTCTTGATTTCGTGACTTTTGCAGTAACTTTCGAATTCAGTCGATGTGAACTCTCCACCTCTGTCTGATCTCAACTTCTTCACCTTCCTCCTCGATTCTTTCTCGACCATTACATGCCATTTCTTGAACCTACTGAAAGCCTCGTCTTTCATCTTCAGGAAGTATATCCATATCCTTCTACTGTAGTTGTCAATCAGCGTCATGAAGTAGTAGGAACCACCCAAAGCTTCTGTCTCCATCTTTCCGTAGAGGTCCGTGTGAACGAGCTCTAGAGGAGCCTTTGCCCTACTGGCCTCTTTAGGAAAGGGCTGCCGATGCTGCTTGCCCATCATGCAAGCTTCACATACATCGGGCAGATCTGAAATTTCTGGTAGGTCTGCAATCATTCCACTCTTATGCATCTCCTTCAAAGAACTAAGGTTTAGATGACCAAACCTCTCATGCCACAGCTTAGTGTTCTTCACATCTGCTCGAGCACTGAAAGCTGAGAGTTCGTAAATGTTATTGCGCCGTGTACCTTTACCAACGACCTTTTCTTGAAGATCCAGGATCTGTGCACCATTCTTATCGAATTGAACTTTGAGGTCCCGATCTGTGATCGCAGAAATGGACAAGAAGTTCCTCTTGATATCTGACACACAAAGAACATCGGACAACTGTTTTACAACTCCATCTGACTTGAGAGCAATCGTACCTTTTCCTTTTGCTGGACATTTTGCATCATTGCCGACTGCTACCATGATGTCATTCCCTACCGGCTGTAGAAAGGTATACCAATCCTTCCGACTGGTCATGTGGCACGATGCACCACTGTCAATGATCCAAGGTTCATCCGCAGGTACATGAACTGCCTCCGTGAAAATCTCCTCAATTGCGACAAACAACTCTTCTGGTACTGCCTGCGCGCAATTGCTGGACTCTTTCTTCACTCTGTTCTTCTCATCTGCAATCTTCTTGCGGCACTCATTCTGCTTGTGCCTTGCCTTGTTGCAATAGAAGCACTTGATCTTCTTCTTTCTCTTTTTATCATCAGAAGAAGATGGGTTACCAGAGTCCTTACCCTTACCTTTCTTTGATCCGGTCCAAAAAGTCGAATCTTCTCCAGTCCTCGTCTTTTAACGCATCTCCTCCTCCAGAAGCATCGCACTGAAATCCTCAAAGTTGAGGGGCGGATTTCTGTTCTGCGTATTCAGCGCCGTAACAAGACCATCGTACTTTGGTGGGAGAATCCGTATGCACCTTCGTGCTAGATTCTCGCTAGTGATGGTGATGCCAATCGCAGTCATCTGATCATGCAGATTCTTTACCCTGGTGATGAACTTCTCTGCTGCTTCAGACTCGAACAACTTCTCGTTCGCGAGTTGAGTCTCCAGATTCTGAATCCGCGTCTGATTCGTGGTCTCGTATTGATTTTTCAAGACCGTCCATGCCTCCTCCACTGTGGTGACATGTTGAATTAACGCCATGACGGAATCACTAACACTGCAGACAATAGAACACAACGCATCTATATTTCTTCTTGTCCACGCGAGAATCTCATCCGCAGTTGGTACTATCTGTTGTCCTGCATTGGCTCGATCCGGTCTCGCAACCGGCCTCCACCCCAGTAGCAGTGTCCCAAAGCTCGTATGCACTTAGGATGGTCTTCATCTTGAACTTCCAGAGTGGATAGTTGGAGCCATCCAACTTTCCGCTTTCGCCGAACGGTGGGATTCGCAGTCTTGCAGGCTGGGCCATCTCTCACAATCTGCTCACAAACAGAAAACACACTACCAAATCTTCTTGCTAGAGTCCAAGCTCTGATACCATGTAAGAAAATAATACGTCGTCTGTGCTCAACAGATAACAGGATCTCGTACGCAAGAGAGAAAACAAGATAGTATGGAGAATAAAAAATTTGATTACTGTAGAACTGATACAATAGATGGCGCTACCTCCCAACCGTGCGCTCCTGTGAAAGAAGCTTCGATGGCGTGCTGGAAACAGTAGAAGATGGAGGCTGGATGCTAAGGAATCATGGTTGCTGTAGCCAGTGATGAAATGGGCTTCACGTGCTTGCTCTTATATAGCCACCAGTCATAGTCGGTTAGGCTCGATTGGGTGGCCGACCCAGTCCGCCCAAAATGGTCGACTGGGGGTCGGTCCCGAAATAGGCCACCGACCATACGATAGAACCGTTGCGCAAAACAGAGTAACTAACCTTA
Source organism: Dipteris shenzhenensis (assembly GCF_047967505.1). Lineage (NCBI taxonomy): Eukaryota > Viridiplantae > Streptophyta > Polypodiopsida > Gleicheniales > Dipteridaceae > Dipteris > Dipteris shenzhenensis. Next base: position 20,615,960 of record NC_141599.1, read on the forward strand.
GGTCACCGTTTGGCCCAGAGCCATCCGGGATCATCTGAGGCTCCAAACGGGCCCCGCAACCCGAGAGTGGGCTGCCCCGGGAAATGCTCCGTCTACCCTCAGTGCGGTCAGTCAAGGGATGCCTTTCTGCACTTGCATGTAGCCTAGTTGGCAGTATGCCAACTCTATCTGAAGCCGTCTAGCCATCAGGCCACACATGGCCCCCATCTGGTGTCCAAACCAGGACGTACCGGATAACCGAGCTACTCAAATGCCTTCTCCTCATATGGGGGGCTTACAAGTAGAGTTAGCTGGTTCCAGCGTAGTTACAAGAGAGTGGAGCATTGATATCTAACAGGGAAGCCCAAGAAAAAAAAACACTATTACAAAAGGAGGCCAAAAGATTGGCAAATCCCTAGACCTACGCTCAGACAACAAGAGTAAATCAGGTTGTTAACTAAACTAGGACCTCAGTTAACTACATTAACAATTGACTCTCCAGGGGGTGGCATAACTCCACCAGTTTAGACACATCAGCCAGACCACACCTAACAGCACTCAAAATAACCTTATCCCTAAAACCAAACAGTGGATCCTCCTAGAAGATTAGTTGATTCCTAGTCTGCCATATAGCATAGCACACCACTCCTTTGATAAAGGGCGAGCAGGCCTGCAAGATGGAAGGATACCCAAAGGCATCTCCCAAAAGAACCAATTTCCAATTGCAACCTATGTAGAATTTAGCCATCAAACCCACTGAATGGATTGCAGCTTCTAGAGATAGGACACCACCACATCAGGTGCTGGATGTACTCTATAGCATTTCCACACACCACACACATGGGATTCACACTAAGATTCTTTTGCCAAATTTGCTCTGATTGGTAATAATTGATTAGTGATCTTCCACAAATGAACCTATACTTTCCCACACTGCTCTTCTGCCACACCTCCTTGAATCTGGCACACTACCAACCAGGAGAGCAGTGAAGTCCCCATTTCCTATTAAGATCAACTCCCACCAAACTCCGCTCTACTATTAGACTTCGGAGGGGTCCTACTAAGCACCATCCGCATGAAAGCTGTCTCCCTAACATTGCGCAGAAAGTTATGGATAATGTCTCCAGGAGGCCACCAGTTTCCCTTCTTGGAGTCCCATATCTATTGCTAATAAATTGGTCCCTTACAACAAGAGCCAAAGAGATATTCAAGAATGCTAGTGATTGGCCATTGACCTACACTGCCTTACTCCACCATAGTACATTCACGTAAACTAGCATCCCCCTTCAACCCCCTACACCTTTCCAAGAACTGCTCGCAATCACCACTTTTGAAGAAGAAACCATTCCAAGCCAAAAATCCTGAAAAAAAAATCAGAGAATAGTCTCTCATACTACTTGAGGCCACTCCAGGACCCAACCTTATAACTGATTCCATTTTCTATAAACCAATGCGCTAGCTCTACCCATGTATTCTCTTTAAATAAGCACGGCACCCATTTGCAGATCAATGAAGTGTTCTTAGGAGCAGCATCTAGAATACCTAAGCCTCCTTGCTATTTAGACACCTTCAAAGGATCCCATGGCACATAGTGCATCCTCCTTTCACCTTACTCTTCTGCCCATAAGAATGACTGAAAGGATTTTTCAATTTCCTACCATAGATAGATAGATAGATAGATAGATATATATTAACGTCTCTAAAAGGCCAAACAGCCTATGAGACTAAAACAGTTGATACATCTGCTAGTGTTGTCTCATCAAAGAGAACAACAAAATAAATAAGCTGAAGGCTGAGCGCTACTAAAGATACTTACAGTCAGAGGGACTGCAAGTGACCCGAAACTAATGAAATACCAAGCAAGTATTTACTAATAGTACCAATTGATCAGCATAGGCAGAAAGCTAATCAATAAAAGGGTTGTAGTCTTCTTATGTCAAAAATCCCAATCATGGGCAGCTCTAGGATCTCATAACTCGGTGCCACACGTTTCTTGTGTTTGGCAATGATGGCACGGATTCGATGAAGATATGGGTGTCAGGAACGGGGTCTTCGGAGCCTGGGCCTCCGTGACCTGGATATGGCAATGGCTCGGTCCAAAATCACACCACTAGAGTGTGGCAATCTGCCTGTGTGTGATAAGGTGGTGGTGGCGCCAGGGGTTCCTGATGGCGGGGAGGGCATAAAACTAGCTGAGGTGCTGGCAATGAAGAAGTCTCTGAGTGTACTTTGCCTGAGTGGGGCTGGTCTCGGCTGTCTGTCTCCCAACAAAGTCTCTCTATGTCGCTTGAGCTCTGATAAAAACAAACCCAAGCATATTTTATCTTTGTACTCCATCACCCTACGGAGTGGGGCAAATCCTTTTCTGAATAGACAGTGGTATCTTCCTCGGATTTCATAATATACCGTGCATCTACATACGTGATGCTCCTCTGTCTCCTCCTCCTACTGGCATAACTGACATATCCGATCTTGAGGGGCTGTGTGGGTGTATCTCCCTGTCTCTATTCTCAACTGATGTGATGAGGTTCGAATTTGGCCAATAATCCTATGCAGCCCATGAGATAGGTGTGTGTCCATGTATGCTGGCTTGGCTATAAGTTCATTTGGAGATAAATGAAGAAAATGGCTTTGGTAGTATGCCATATCGTCATACCAACTATTTTGTGGGACAGTGCTGCAAGGAGGGGTGGATGATATTGTTGTGTGTGGGAATGCATACTGTGTTGACACATGTAATACCTCTGTCAAACCACGGGTGATCTCCTCCAGGGGACCATGAGGGTCTAGCACCATAATTTTGTCCCACACTGCATCTCCATACATTGTAGCAGTCTCCTCCATGAATTGGTATCTAGGTTGTCTCTGAATCGAAGGCCTGACTGCCCCCCTCTAGCATCCTCCTGACACAATAAACCTCAATATAGCATGGTCCGCAGCCACTCCAATGGGTCTGCTAGATACACTGAAATCACGGATCTATGGAATTAGAGACGGCAACCCCATCAAATAATCAACTGTACTAGCACCTCCTTTCGGGTTCCAGCATGTAAGAGCATATGAACCTGGCCAATAAGACAGACCATTGAAGATAATCAATCCATGGGCACTCCCTAATGCTAAGAAATGTGTACCATATTCTATCACATCTCCCAAGTCCTATGCCGACCTATGCAAACCAACCTCCTCTGCGTTGATCTCTCTGTAGATGGCATCACTCGAGTCATATATTGATGTCTGCCTCAAGTGTGTACGGGCATTAAAGTCCCCCACTAGCAATATCTCCCCCATGCTTGCATATCTCATAATGTCCTCATACAATGGCAAGAACGACGACTCGCCCTCAGGTGCATACCTCGAGTAGGCAGGTGGAAAGTAGCATGCAGCTACATATCAATCCCTGGGGTCCCCTCTTTCCACTCGGATCCACATGTATCTGGCTTCTGCATCTCTATGAACGACATGTACTATGTCTCACAAATCCTCTCTGTACAATACTGCTACTCCCCCAGAGCCTCTAGTCCCTCCTGCCATCCGTGGCTGTGGTCGGCATACTGATTCCCATCTAAAACCTCTGACATCTGGAAGTTTCCTCCCCTTGCACTGGTGTGTCTTTGTGTAAATAGCGATATCCGCATGCCTAAAGGAATCCTCAAAATAGCCTGCATCTAGCCTCAGAGAACCATTATAGTTCCATATACTGAACCTTAAAGTCTCCGAGGCCCCATACCGTCATGTGGATCTCCTCTCTGTGATGATAACTCTCACATCTCTGTACACGGCCCACTTGCCCTGTTCTCGGGCTTCAAGCACCTTTGGCATGCATTCCTTCCTATGTGCCACTTGTGCAGGAGTGAGGTCCTCGTCTAAGTAGATCTTCTGACCTTTGAGGGCTGTCCTTTTGGACAAAAATGCCTTTTTTCCCCCCATGTCCTCAAATCGTAAAATCAAGGCCTTGGCCGGGCGTCATCTTTTCCTACCCGCCATGCAACAGCAATAGGTACACTTTCCACCCCTATCTTCAATGCTAGTGCCTTCGCATCTTTAGTGGCATCCTCTTTTTGTACCCATCCCACAATTCTAACATGCAAGATCCGGGCCTTTCTCCTTGCCTCTTCCTCTAATGTGGCATTTATGACCTCTATTTTATTAGATGTTACTCCTCTATTTTTCTTGATTGACCACTTCAATCCATGGTGCGTTTTCTTTCACCTCATTGCCCACTTTTTGTGCTTGTTTTTTTGCATCTTTAGCCACCTCGGCCCAAGTATGCACCTCTTTTTCAACATTTGCTTTCACTTTAACAACACTTGCCTCCACGGCTGCAATTGCCTCCCTGCTTTTCTGAGACTCTTTGTCCATGGCCGCAGATACATCATTTTTACATGCCTCAAGTTGCGATTTCAATTCTGCCATTTCCTTATCTTTTACCGATTCCATGGCCCTTGTCTCAGCGTTTACATAATCTTTCATAATCTTATGCATATCCTTTTGTAGCAATACTTGGTGTACTTCCACTTCAGCCCGCAATCTGGATTGCATTTCACACAGTAACTGTGCTTGCATGTTCGCTTTCAGTTCTTGCATTTCAACCTTGAGCTGCTTTTCCATTTCCTTCTTGGCTTTGCATACTTCGGTTTCCATCTGCTTCTTTATTTGCTCATACATTACTTTTGCTTGTGTCTGGACTTCTTGCATAATTTCCTCCCGCATGGTGCTCATCTCTGCTCTTACCAATTTGTACATCTCGTTATATACTACTTCATCAATCATCTTGGGGGTTTTTCCCAATCTCTTTGAGCTTGGAGAGAGCGTCCATTCTCTGCCTTTCTAGATACGAAACTTGGGGATTTTTTGTGAACTTTCCCGGTGTGTGAAATTCAGCCTCATTTGCGATCTCTGGTGTGGCATTCCCTTCATTAAGAGCAGCCATGTATGTTTCCACAGCCAGAGAGAAAGAGAGAGCATAAACTCCAGCAAGTGCAAAGCAAAGGCAAACACCAACCTCAACCAGAGAGAAAGAGACGTCGCTGAGGGATTACTCTTACAGCAGAGAAGACTGTACACCAGAACAAAAGTCCCGACGATCTCCGCTCCCAAACCGTCGCCTTTGGTGCAACCGCCTTTGCGCAAGGGCAGGAATGAAGAGAAACCTCCGCATAACAAGATTGAAATGAGCTACCAAAGACCCAAGGAGCAGCGCCAGGAGAACAGGAGCGATCCGAACCAGCTTCCAAGTCGGCCAGCCAACAACCGCAAGTCACTTTGCTTCACAGGTGCCACTTAAAGCCTTCCATCATCGCAGTTTGCATCCTCGCAGCCCTGCAGCTCCGAAGTCGTGATTCCGTTCACCGTTGTGGCCTTCTGCGTGGGCCTTTGAGCTCCCTCTTCACGTGGTCGTGAGAGAGAGAGAGTGGGGGGGTGTGTAAGGAGACAGAGAACTACCCATAGAGAATGATGAAAGAACCAAACAGAAGCAATATATGTTGTAGTGGTTCATAAAATATGTTTAATGATCAGTGCCATGGCATTCCCACCCAACAAAAGCCCATTCCAGCTTCTCAATTTACAGTAGATCCTGTCCTTAAACCATTCAAACAATTTCTTAGGTCAGGTCAATCCCCAAAGGGACACCTAGATACCGTACTGCCCATGCGGGATCCATTGTATTGGCATTGAAGTCATCCAATTAGGCATATCCTATACTGAGGTTCTTCAGGCATATGACTTCTGCCAACTACACATTGAACCAAAGCTTGGCAAAAGCATGAAATGATCTTCTTTAGAGACTCAAGACTCATCAAATCCTCCTTACAAGAAGCCTTTATATCATCCACAAACATTTTTTGGCTAAACTAAACCCCTGAAGGCAAGCGTACCCCTTCAGGTTTGCCTTCATTAATAGCCGCTTTCAATCTGTGAAGCAGAGGAATGATGAAATAGCAAAGAGAAGGGGTGCCACTGGGCACCCTTGGCTATAGCATCCAACAATGCCACCATTGATGCATAAAGCCGCTGATGCATTACTGAATGGCATAGCAACCATTTTAATAAAAGCATCTCAAAATCCAAGACAATCTGAGACTATCAAGATGAAGTACCACTGTACGTGGTCATATGCCTTATCTAAATCCAACCCAAATAAAATGCATTTCTGCTTGATTACATTGACATAATCCAAAACAGAAACTGATGTTCAGGATGTTATAGAAAATACTCCTACCCTTTACAAAACCTATTTGCTCTTTATCCAGGATCTGCATACATGCTTCCCAAATTTTTGAGAGCCATACCTTTTGCACTTTATACCAGGTGTTGAGCATCGTGATGGGATGCCTATCTGTAGATGGCTCTGCCTCTTGAAAAGAGATTTATCAAACTCATGTTAATGTCTATGGAGAGAGATCCCTTCATGGCAGAGGCATTAGCCATATCAACTAGATCCTTAGCCAAAACATCCCAGAAGCATATAAAGAACTTGGTTGTAAGGCCGTCGGACCCCGGAGCTTTATCCTTTTTCATCTTGTATAAAGCCTCCCATAGTTCTTCAAGAGAAAACTTCAAGCTTAATCTCTTCCTCCATGGATCTGTGGCTCTTGGTTCAATCCCTTGAAGAGACTGCAAGATGGCTTGAAGCCACTCATACTTGTGAACTCACCGAACCACTTAAGTGTTTCACAAAGATATTGGCAATATGCCAAGATTTCGTCTTGATGTTACCTTCCTGATCCAGAATTTTGTCAATGGTTCCCATTGATGCTTCCTTCTGACCGTTTGAAAGAACACATTTGTAGGACAACCCGCCAACTTGAGCTAGTTTTGTCTAGAGTAGGTTCTGGCCCTCCCAGCATCTCCAACTCTCTGGAATACATCTCAGTCTCTAGCTCCGAGAGCAATGTAGAAACAATCCAATCACCTAGAGCCAACTTAAGACACATACTAAGATCTCTCCTTATAATAGATAGATCCTTCATCTTCCATTTATTGGCCGTCTCTCTGATCCCACACTTTGGCCTCCCTAATTATTGCTCAATCTCATCTACTACATGGATCATCGACTTGACTACTAACTTTCTTCCATATGGATTTGCTGCTGATATGACTACAGAACATAGAAGAAGAAAGGTACCTGTTGTTGAATTTAAAGGGAACATCGAAAGATCTACCAGCCTTGAGAGGAATATCGAAGGACCACAGGAGAGGGACACAATCAGATAAGCAAGTATTAACTAGATAATTACCTTTCGTTGGTGAATGCATCCACCAAGCCTTCTTCAAATGCATACAATCTGTCCAACCTACCTAGCCTAAACTCTGCACCTTTCCTCCTGTTACTCCATGAAAATCCCTACAACCCTATTGGGTCAATTTCTAGGCAGTCAATAAGGCCAAATTCTAGGCATAAATCTTCCCAAACTTCAGATTCTGAGGTAGAAGTCAAGTGAGAAGGGTGGGAACGGCCTTCATCACCCATTGTAAAATTCCAATCACCTCTTAGTAGCCGATATCTGACCAACATCCAGTCCTCTCTCTAGAGGAGTTTAGATCATACATGCACGTGACATTAAATTTGAAATCATCAATACAGACAACAACTGCTGCTAGAAACCAGCCTGCTTCATGCCAAAATAGTTCATGAAACCCTAAGGACTCCTTAGCCAAAATAGCTGAACCCCCTTTACCCTGAGCAATGACAATTGCAAAGAACAACAAAGCCTAATCTGCGAATAGTATAGCAAAATGGGTCTTCTTTCCTGCACTTGAACTCTTGCAGAAGCACTAGATCGCAAGCAGGAAAATTCCACATCACCTTCAAACTTCACACTTGCATTACACCTTCCCTTTTACATATTATTGACTGGCCAACACCCGGTAAGCATCTCTAAGGAATTTGATTCTATTTTCCTTTACCTCGACCCATACTCTTGAGTTGTCTTTGAGTTTTTTCAACATAGACTTCGAAGGCAAAGCGTTTGGATTGTTGGAGCCAAGCACTTTTCCCTCATGCAGTCTCTCCTCCAGCAATCTTTTCCTGTGATAGGCCTCTGGCATTTCCACTTTCAGTCCTTCGTGAGGGCTACGTGGCCGATGGGCATCTAGATTCCTCTGCATGTTTTCCTTTTGAGATTAGCACCCAAACCATACACACCACCTTCAAACTTGAATTTCGGCGACTTATCACCTGGGGTAATCGTTTACTCCACACAAGTAGCTCATTGCATATCCTGCGACTCATTCTTTGCTTTGCCTTTCCATCCCACGATCTTCCAGGGCTCTCCCTATGGCTTACTCTTAGAAGAGACCTTCTTAACTTGGTCTTGAACTTTACCGACTTGCTCTGGTGGCTAGAGCACTTCATCCAAAGCCTGGGTCTTCTCGTCACCACCAGCGGATTGATCCCCCTCCTTATCACTTGACGCCAAGCAAGTATTGACTGCTCTTCTAGGACAATCCCTAGCCTAGTGGGAAGTGGCTAGCGACAGATGTAACATGGGTTTGGAAACGTGCCAAACCTAACTTGCTATGCTTAAACCTTTCCGTTGAATCGTTCGATCTCCGGGTTTCCTGGCTCCTATCCCAAAGGATACAGACCTCCTGAGGTTTGACAGGGATTTCGACGAGGAGGAACTAGGAGCACCCCACCCAAGGAAGACACAATCCACTTCATAGAGTCCCCAAGGATAGCCGACAGATTAGGAAGATTGGGCATTCTTGAGATAAGAACTCATCGATGCTGAATGATTCCAAGAGATGACGAAAATAGTTGCACTTGCAAACATGGAAGAGTGCCCAACAAGTTCATCCCTAAGCTGCTCCGAAACTTGTCTGAGAAGGAAGAAACCCTTCCAATAGGTGAGAAACTCCCAGTAAAAAACAAGTATAAGCATAGGGGACTGCATACTTTTTGCTAGACTTAAACCAGGGCTTTCTTGACACCTCCTTGGCTCTTCTCTCAACCTCTTCAAGCAACAGTTTACCAGCCAGCTCATCATCAATTCCCGTGAATCCACTAAAAAACTTCTTAGCAAGGGGGTGCGTATAGGTTTCGCCTTCTGCATGTTGCTCCCCTTGAGCTCGACTCTCTCTTCAGACTGACTTTCCTTTCCTTCAGACATCTCTGAGCACTCCTCTGATAGATTCCCCCACTCAATCCGTCTAGGGCGCTCCGCTCGACTGGCACGACTCTGAGAGCAAGACAACGACACCTCACTCAATGCACCAGCACACTCTCCAAAGTAGCTCACTTCCGAACTTAGGGACTCCTACCAAAAGAAACTTTGACACGCTCGAACATGGACACAAAAGATTTGTGTCCGCAAGCTGCCCACTCCATGGGTACCGTCCTAGTTGCCATGACCAATCACTAAAATTGATGCCATCCTCTAATTCTATTTCTTCCTCCATAGTTGTCACGTCTTTAATTATGGCAAGAGGGCAGCCATAAAAGGAGGCCTTCCCGTCATACTGAAATTAACAGCAACTAACCTTAAACTCGGACAACTCACATGTGATCCCTGAACCCATTTGCAAGTAGTAGAGAAATGATGGAATGGACTTTCTGCTTGCAATGCTGCAGATTGATGCGTACCCATTTGTGTACAATTCATTGATTTCCCCTCTTTTCAGAAAGATGTGGGACGCGGCAGGATGCAATCAGCTGCCGCTGTCCGTTTCGATTCTCCCAGATTCGATTAACGAGGATGAAGACGAGGACCCAGATAGAAATCCGCAATCAAGGCACAATAACATCTGCTCTCCAGGGATGACAGCGTGCTCAGCTTCCGTCTCTCCTTTTGTATGCATCCACAAATCTATCGAGCAGGGATTATCCGTAACGCATGAATCATGAACCAAGTTGTTATTAATATTTGTGCAGGCAGTGAAGGTAGGGACTTGAATGCATATGTGTGTTGGAGGTCAGAATGGTCGTAGTATAAGCAAGGGGTCAAGAGAAACAGCCACCAGACATTCATGGAGCAATGCATGGGATTTTAGGAATTTGTGTAAGCATGGACGTTTGAAGAAGGCATTATGCATCCTAGATGTCATGGACAGATATGAGGGAGAACTCTGTGTTGATATTTATGTGACACTCCTCCAGGGTTGTGCTATGATACAATCCCTAACTGAGGGAAGACGGGTGCATGCTCAGCTGGTTGAAACTGGATTACCTCCTAATGTCTCCTTAGAGACTACCCTGCTAAATATGTATGCCAAGTGTGGGAGCATCGAGGATGCACGCCAGGTTTTCAACAAAATGCCTCAGCGGATCGTCTTAACATGGAATATGATGATCAAAGCATATACTATGTCGCATCATGTTGAAGAAGCCTTTGATCTCTATAGGCAAATGATTTGGGAAAGCGTGAAGCCAGACGAGTCTATTCTTTTGACTATGTTTAAGGCATGTGGCAATATTCAGAATTTAGAAAAGGGGAAACAGATCCATGATCAGATGATCAAAATGGAAACTGAAACGAACCTCTTTGTGGAAAGTTCCTTAATAGATATGTACATTAAGTGTGGCAGGGTTAAGGATGCTCGCACAGTGTTTGACAAAATGGCAAAACGAGATGTTGTGGCATGGACTGCTATGATATCAGGCTATGGCAAACACGGACATACTGAAGAAGCTGTCAAATTACTTTGCCTAATGGAATATGAGGGGGTACATCCAAATGAAGTCACCTTCGTGAGCATATTGGATGCATGTGCCAGTCCACTGCACCTGGAATATGGGAAGCAGATCCATGACCAGGTAATGAAAACTGGGATGAAACTAAATATTTTCGTCATGAACACCCTTCTTGACATGTATGTCAAGGGTGGAAGCTTGAAAGATGCACATCAATTGTTTCACAAAATGACTGCGCGAAGCGTGGTTTCTTGGACTGTGATGATCACAGGATATGCCAAGTATGGGGATGTTGATGAGTCTTTCAAACTGTTCAAGCAAATGGAACAGATGGGGGTAGAGCCAAATGAGGTTACTTTCTTAAGCATCCTTGGTGCATGTGTCAATGAAGGACAACTTGAACAAGGGAGGCAGGTCCATGCTCACATGGTAACCAATGAAAAGGAAGAAGCATATGTAACTTTGGAGAATGCTCTAATTGTCATGTACTGCAAATGTGGCAGCATAGAAGATGCACGTCTAGTATTTGATAACATGTCTGCAAAAGATATGGTATCTTGGAATGCAATGACGGCAGGGTATGCCAAACATGGGTCCAAAGAACGAGTTTTTAGCTTTTTTCAGCAAATGCAGCAGCTAGGAATGAATGCAAATGAGATTACCTTTGGGATCATTCTGAATGCATGTGCTAGCCTTGGAAACCTGGACGTGGGAAAGCAGATCCATGCTCACCTACTCAAATCTGAAGTTAGTCAAAGTGTTGTTGTTGGGAACTCTCTTGTTGACATGTATGCCAAATGTGGAAGTGTACAGGATGCATGCCAAGTATTCGATCAGATGCCCAAAAAAGATGTTGTTTCTTGGAATTCAATGATTTCAGGTTATATGATGCAGGGGCATATTGAGGACACTTTCCAATTATTATCAATAATGGAATTGGCAGGTGTGATGTGGGATAAGGTTACCATTGTGAGTATACTAACTGGATGTGCCAGTGCCTCAGCTCTGGAGCAGGGCAGACACATCCATGCACATGCGCTCAAATGTGGCTTTGCCTTTAATGCCCCTTTGGCAAATGCCTTAATCGACATGTATGCCAAATGTGGGAGTATGGAAGATGCATGTCAGGTGTTGTACCAAATGCCTGAAAGAGGTGTCGTGTCATGGACTGCATTGATTGCTGGACATGCCCAACATGGACAAGGAAAAGAGGCCCTCCATCTTGTTGAACAAATGCAACATGAAAGTATAAAGCTGAACAGCATCACATTGGTTTGTATTCTATCTGCATGCAGCCATGCAGGCTTGGTGGAAGAAGGTTATTTCTACTTTGTCTTCATGAGTCAACATTATGGAATCACACCAACTGCAGAGCATTATGCTTGTATGGTTGATCTTTTTGGCCGTGCAGGGCGCCTGGATGAGGCAGAATATTTTGTCAAAAAAATGCCCTTTCTGCCTGATGCTGTGGTGTGGAGAGCCTTACTCAGTGCAAGTAGAGTGTGTGGTAACATGGAGCTAGCTGAACATGCAGCAAACCGCATTCTTGAGACGGAACCACTTGACTCTGCAGCCTTTGTGTTGTTATCAAATACCTATGCTGCAGCTGGCAGGTGGGATAATATAGAATAACAGATAGAAGTCTAGAGAAGGGTGGTCGACTGTTAGATAAAGGGGAATAACAGAGTTGACTGGCGTTTTTAAAGGTTGCAGTCTGGGAAGAAAAGGACTATATGAGGCTTTGTTTTACAGTTGGGAAGAGATAAGAGCGAGTCAAAGAAACATCACCAGTTTCCCCCTAGGCAAATTCTGGCTGTAGGCTGCACAAGTGGAAAGTAGCACATGGGTCGAGTTTCTAACAGAGTGGCAATTGTGGATTTTACATTGGAGCTTGGACTGGGCTTTGTTAGAGTAGATAGCGAATTCAAATGTTCACCCACAAGCGGTAGAGTGAGTGCAGAGCACAGCTTGGCACCTTCTCAACATTACAATGTGATTCTGAATTCGCTTAGGTCAGATTAAAATGAAATCGTATAGTCTTCATAAGCAGTTTTAGCTTGGATGAAGAGAATGTGGACTAGTGTTTGATTATTAGTGCTAGCCTTTGTCACGGCTGAGTCTGCCCTTCACCTCTGGACTGCCGACAGAAACTCAGTACGAAGACCTTTGTACAAATTGATGCTCAAGTATGTGTGGGGTGTGGAATTGTATGTGTGAGAGCATATGTTTATAGTATGGTCTACACCCACCGTTGGGCGTTGGGCACTAATAACATGGGTGGGGATGTCATAGTAGCTAGTCCTTGTTATGTGTGATGGAGTTTATGATTTTCAACCTTACCTTATGAATGACTATCATGAGATTGAAATTGCACACTGTGTGTATCTTTAGAGGATGAGTTTGGGCATGTTCTTGGATTTGTCTAGATATATGAATATGATTCTGAATTCGTCTCCATCAAGTGGAGGAACTATGTCCCCTGTGACATGGCTTGTCAATTGTAAATCTCATTTGCAGTCTATAGAGGGTAGGGAAGTACACATTTGGAGGAGTGCATCTATGTGTTTTAGCTCCTTGGTGGCCTGGATCCTATGACTTCAAGATGATTACCAAAAAGCGAGTGAGCCAAAAAAAGCGAGCAATACAAAGCAATGAAAGATTTATAAATCCCCTATTTGAGTAGCCAAAAAAAATCCCTGCGGCAATCAAGATCTCTCTTTCCACCATAGTAATTGAGATCATCAATGAAATCTCTTCACTCAGCCCTCAAAGCCGATTGGAGCACAGTTAGACATCATCCTTGGCTACATGCGAATCAAAGCGTCTCAAGTCCATAGACATGTCTTGGACTTAGCATACCCATGCAAGAGCCTCGATTTCCAAGTGGGAGAACTCTCTCACACTCAATATTAGCTCGTTCAGCTATCCCTTTTGTGTGTTGGAAAACAGAAAGCTGCTTGTTGTAGCCAACTGCTCTCTAGCACTCTACGTGTGTCAAGGAGGGTGACCTCATGGACCTCAACCTCGAAACAAATCCAGACCCAAAGATACTCTGGGTTAGCTCTCGGCTTACTGCAACATTTCAGACCGACATAAAGGACCTTCTACATTCCTATGTCGATGTTTTTGCGTGGAGCTATAAGGATATGAAGGGGATTGACCCACAATTCTATCAGCATGGGATTGTTCTGAATGATGATGCAAAACCTATTCGCGGGCAATGTTACGAGATGAACCCTAATTATGCCAAAAAGTCAAAGAAGAGCTTGACAAGTTGCTGCATGTGGAATTTATATATCTAATGGACCATGCAACGTGGATCTCCCCGATTGTTATTGTACCCAAGAAAAACAACAAGTTTGTGTGGATTGTCGTTGGCTGAATGCCACAATAGTGATGGGTCCGTTTCCCCTGCCTTTCATGGACTCCATGCTTGACACTGTGGCCGGCCATGCCAATGCACTCATTTCTCAATGGCTTCAGTGGCTACAATCAAGTTCACATGGGGGAAGAAGACCAGGAGAAGACAGCCTTCATTATAGACTAGGGCTTGTGTGATACCTTAGGGTTAATGAATGCACTTGTTGCCTTCTACCGCTTAGCCTAGCAGGTTTTTGAAGAGTACCTCACAACCCTCATTCCTGGATGGTTTTAGTATTTTTGGCAGTCAACCTGAATACCTTAACCATCTCCAATAATGCCTTACTAAGTGTCGGGAGTCCAGACTGTCTCTTAATTCGACCAAGTGCACTTTTGCGATCAGCCTCAGCAGCAGCGACATGCTGCTAGGTCATATCATTTTGAAAGAGGGCATCGCTCTGGAACTCGCCAAAGTCGAGAAAGATTGTAAAGCTCCGTGACCCACAAGAAGTAAACAATTGGCTCATTTTTTGGGTTAGGTTCGGTGGCATAGCTGAATGCTCTGCTACCTTGCAGATGCACGGTTGAATGTAGTTCTTAATACCAAGCTGTTAAAATGGACCACGGAGTGCGACCATGCATTTCGCTTCCTCAAATTGATGCTGGCTAAGGCTCCGACGATACATCCCCAGATTGGAACCTCCCATTTTACATTTGCATCGATGCTTCCGATATGGTGGTCGGCGCAGCAACACAAGAAGGTTGGTATCGCCCAATTTACTATGCCAATCGATGACTCTCCCTAGTCAAAAAGCATTATTGTACCACAGAGAAGGAAGCCCTCAGCATGATATAGTCTGTCAACAAATTTTGGCATCACCTTCTTGGCAATTGGTTCACCTTTCACGTGGTCCATTCGGCACTCCTGTATCTCGTTAACAAGCCAGTCATTGCAGGTAAGCTCGACGTACGGTAGCCGATTATTGCACCGGCAAATCGCTTGAACTTTCATGAATGACTCCTTCAACATCGGCTTTGTTCCTGGCGTCAGTGATATTATGCGTTGTAGATACAACAATGGTGACCGACGATGTACGAGTAGACTCAGAGAACAATCCCATGGTAGACATGATCCCGACCTTTGTATCCATGTGGTATGCCGACGTGTATCATCTTATCAATATTGGCATCCATGATCGAAAGCTGTCTCGAGATAGGTGCAAGCGCCTCGCCCTTCGGAGTCACTCCTTTCGAGTTATTGCAGGTAGCTTGTATCAACTAAGGCCTGACAAGATACTCTGCCGATGTGTGGCCCTGCATGAGCAATCTACAATTTTGCACAAAGCGCATCAAAGAATAACTGAAGGATACTTCATCGGAGATATGATTGGCTGTAACATCCTTCAGGGGCGGTCTTATGGTGGACCATAGTCCTCAGAGATGCAATGATTTTCGCTTGATAGTGCAACGTGCATCAATGGTTGGGCCAACCCGAGATAAGCTTTGCATGCCTACCCATCTGGTAACTGGTATGTGGTGTTAGCTGCAGACTACTATACCAATGTGTGATATATCAGTGGCTTCACTAGCAAAATTTGTTTATGAATAGATTATGACCCGTTTTGGGTGTCCAGTGGAAATCGTCAGTGTGACTAGGGAGGTCATTTTGTTAACGATGTCATGTCCAAGATGACTAAGAGGCATATTATTGTTCACAAAATGTCCACAGTATACTATAGCCAAGTGAATGGGCAGGCCGAATCCAACGACAAGACCATGATCATGGTCTTGAAAAAGATTGCCCTATAGTTCTTCTCTTCCAGTCTAAGTAGGGCCTTCAACTTTGGAAATTGAAATTGCAGTGGGCCTGGCCGTGTTGGATCATCAAGTGCTATTATGATGGCACATTTTTATTGGGCACGTGTTGCAGGGCAAGCGGTTCAAGAAGCCAATTAATGGCTATAGACTCAATGTCATTACGATACGTATGGACATAATCTGCGAGATGTTGAGTCATCATGCTGGGATGACTGAGCAAAATTTACTGCAGATCGTGTTAGGCTTCCAAGAAAAGCTATTATACTATTGCATGCATGCAGTCACCACTTTTACTACCATGCCCCCTATTTCAAACGCTTCTCCTCTGGCTCACTCCGTTGCTTCGACGTCAATACTTATCCTCTTGTTGCTCCTCTTTGCCTTACCGCTTGCTTCCATAGTCGCTTGTCCCTTTGCCATGTTCATGGTTTCTCTCGCAGCAGCTCCTTCGTTTCCTAGCACGTCCCCACCGTTCTCCCACACCGTCACCATATTGGTCAAATATGGGCTTTTGTCCAACTTGAATCTTGCTTTCGTTAAATTGTTGAGCTTTGCGCTCCTTATTGAAGTAGTGCAACTTCCATGGAGTACAACGCCCACTCACCCTGAGGCAGATATCATCCTCGCCCAGTTGGCTCAGGGTGATGCTATGAGGGTGGCGAGTGGAGAGTACCTGTTCTCGGAGCATCTTGTAACTCAATAGCTGTGATTGCCCATAGACGGGCACAAGTAGGTGCCCCCAACCCTCCAAGGAGAGATGGAGACAATGTTCGGTACCACCAAGAAGTCTGAGGGCTCCAAGAAACATACGGAGTACCTCCTCAGCAAGCTTGAGAATTCGGAGTATATCCCCTACTTCCGCTTCTTTTTGGAGCTCATCTGGCTCCAGAACAAGTCCATGAATATCTCAATAGCCACGGTGGGTATATCCGATAGGTTGAAGTAGGAAAGCCAATGGTGTGCGTGCACCTCTATGTCAAGAAGATCCACAAAGAGGTTGACCACCTACATGTAGGTGAAGGTAACGTACGCACCTTCCTTGGCCAAATTTTTTTGTTTACTAGGGTGAGGATTGGTAGGAGGAGTGCCTGCCAGGCTGCATTGTTCCTAACCTTGGAAGGCTGATTGGTGACCTTGGCATCCGGTGCTGGGTCTTGCTCTAGCACCGCTCAAGTCATTTATGACTCTTTCTATACATCATTCAAGTCATATAGGGTTCTCTGCTCCTATTTCTGCTCCCATTTCTTTGACTTCTCTCAGGCACGTGAGATTCTTGGATTGTCATCTGTTCCCTTAGGTGTTACCCATCCGATCCTCCCATCTCCGATCATCCCAACCTAGCAACACCAGTATCTCTGACCAACTCTGAGTCAAAATCCTCCTTTTGCAAGGTCATTATGACTCATCCGTCGCTAGATTGGGTAGGCAATTATAGAGAGTTATGCTTGAAAGCGGTTGTGTCGTCAGATGTCTCGAGCATCCTCATGCCTTTAGGACTTGTGTGTTTGTGCATGCATTGTTCAACTTGCCTCCAATAATACTTCAAATAGCTAGAAATAACCTAAGGTTTAGGCTAGAGCTACTATAGATGAGATATAGATGCCTAAAGAAGAGCTATTAGTGGAAAAGAAGGCTAACCTTGAAAAAATAGGCCAATCATAGTTAGGGTTGGGTTCAAATGTAGTAGAATAGAAGTTATACGCTAAGGGCTCATTCTTCAAGAGGTCTTGGGTGAGGTCCTATTAGTTGAAAATCGTAGCCCAGGAAAAAAGACATCCATGTTTTGACTTTTTTGACTGTGAAGCAAACTAGATTCCTCACTAGTCAAGACCAATGGCTCAAAGAACTGATCCTATACAATGTTAGCCTCTACTGATGTAAACTAGTCTTGACTCTTGAAAAAAATGGCCCTTGTAATTAGGTTTGGTTTCAAATGTAGTAGATCAAAAGTTATAATATAAGCTAAGGGCTCATTCTTAAAGAGGTCTTGGGTAAGTTCCTATTGCTTGAAAGTCGTGACCAAGAAAAAAAACACGTGCATGTTCTGAAATTTTTAGCTATGCCACATACTGGCTTCCTCACTAGTCAAGACTAATGGTTCAAGGAATTGGTTCTATAGTTGATTAGCCCGCTAGATTTCCCTAAAGGCTCTACATTCCCCTTGGGCATATTGACACGTTTTCACTCAAGGTGGTGGCCCTAGGTATTGGACTTCTACTTCAACAAAATGCCCTCTAGAAAATAGCCCAAAATGGTAAAGAAATGTTTATGGTGTAGTGAAGTTGAATATATTCAATAGCAATGAAAAGGATTGTTTGCTTCCTAAAATCTACTTTCATTATGACACATGGACTTTTCTTTACCCTCTAGCATTTTTTTCCAAACTCATGCAAAAGAAAAGAATTTACATGTTATAAACAAAGCATATGGCATGCTATAAAAAAAGCATAGGGCATGCTACAATGCATGATGTTAGCTCTTTTTTCTACCAAGGAAAATGGATATAGTTTTAAGGATTTTGGACAGCATGAAGTTATTGAGATGTTGAAAAAACCTTTATGCTTGGTGCTTAGCAGGTCCAAGATGGTTTTCTCCCTTTAGAGGAATAGTTGGACGTCCATCTATCATTCAGAGGATGTCCTTCTCATCAGTGATTACTAGAGTGTGCCGAGAAAGTTAAGGGGTGATTGGGAAGTGTACAACCCAAACATATACGCACATAAAATCCAAAACATGGGGATGTGGAGAGAGGATCCTGACTTGCTAATTATACACTAAGTCTCATATACACAAAACAAACTTTTATACAAATCCTTTGTGGGCTGGAGATTTCCATCCCCATGTAGCCTTTTTACCTCTCAAATGCATACATGATGTTGATATTACTATCCTCAACAACTTCCTTCAAGATGAACATCATTATCATAAAATGATGTGGTCTCCGATGGTGACTCATGTGTCATGGGAAGCCTGAGGAATAAAACAATAAGTAGCTCTAAAGATCACTCCACCTTACAAGTTGATTGTTAACAAGATGGCTGCTACATTAACAGGTTGAACAGTGTGTCCCTAATACATTGAGAAGATTCTTGCTTTA
Source organism: Dipteris shenzhenensis (assembly GCF_047967505.1). Taxonomy (NCBI): domain Eukaryota; kingdom Viridiplantae; phylum Streptophyta; class Polypodiopsida; order Gleicheniales; family Dipteridaceae; genus Dipteris; species Dipteris shenzhenensis. Next base: position 20,634,850 of record NC_141599.1, read on the forward strand.
TTGGGCCACTGTGTGTAGGTCATGTGGAAGGAAGACAAATGTGCATTGGTCATGAGAGGCTGGTGCACATCATTATGAACACAAGAAGAATAAAAAACACATTCATGAAATGCAAATGGAGGTCCATGCACATCATAGCACAATGCACAACCACATGAGATGCAAATGGATGCTATGAATAATATAGGCTAGCCATTATGGTATTGTTTGTTATGAGAGTGGGCATTAGGCATCACTAGTCTCTAGGATCAACGCGCCAAATCCACAAATCCCCATATAATCTCCTTCTAGTTGAGTTTGTAGCTCTAGCCTCTTCTCCTCTTAAAGTTCACTCTTGCACTCTTGCTGAATGAGCTTGTAGCTCTAACCTCTTCTCCTCTTACACTCTGCTCTTGCTTTCTAGTTGATTGCTTGATGCCCCCCTCATCTCCCCCCCTCTATCCATCTTTACCTTTTCTCATGTGTAATACTTTTCCACTCCCATTGGCTACCAAAAATATTCCCTAACTCTAATTAGTGGCTGCATTATCCCCTTCCTAGCCATTACTCCATTGGCCTCCTTAAAGACTCCTCAAATAGGAGTCAAGTTGTTCTTGTGGTGCCCTAACTGCGACATGTGCAAATTTTGGTGATTCTTTCTCCTTTGTGTACTTTGTCTTGTGGTTTTTTTCTTCTCTTCGTGGTGCTAGGGTCTACAAGTGATGACATAACTTCCACCTACTAGTAACCTTTGTTGTGATTAATGGGCTCCAAATTCCAAGATGGACTTGGCAGCTTTGATGTCTTCTCAATGACTTGTGGGATCCAAAGTTTTAGTTTGAGTTAGTGATCTGTCAATAAAAACTCCAAGCCTTGTTCCTTGTGGGTTGTTGACCTAATTGTTAAGTGAGTTGGCGATCTTGAACTGTATGGCACGAGTTAGTGCCCTTGATGTCCAAGCAAATGGTAGTTGGAATTTGCATTCATTTCTATAAGGTAACCAATGCAATTGTTGATCTCAATCCCACCATTTAGTTGGGGATGGTGACCTCAAGCTCACCTATGAGTTGATAGTGATCTCGATTTGATGTGACAAGTTTGCCTCACATACATCTAGATTAGTAAGTTAGTCTCACACTCTTTGCATCCATTTTCAACAATAATAGCCCTTAATCACATCATCATCTAGTTCTCACTATTAACTTTGTATGTGTGCTAGAAATCAAAGGAACAATTTGCAAATCATAGGTACAAGAATGTGTTTCTTAGTTTACTTGTAATATTGAGAGACCCCTAGCTTAATTGGCATCTAAGTTGTGAAAGATAGTGCAAAACACTCTCAGGACATCATTTGGGCACATTTCTAGATCTTGGCCAAAAGATCTTAGAGTGCTAAAATCCTTGATACATGCAAAGGAAAAGGAAAGAAATCCTTAATAGATGTTATGCATAGAGATACAAATACCTTGATACATGCATTCTATGGCAAGAGCAAGGACGTCTAGTCAATGAATAAATTCTTTCAAATGTAAAGGCACCCACACTCTATGGATAGTGTGTGAATACTTCATGTATAAATATTTCATAATGCAAAGACATTTGCACTCTTTGGATAGTCTATAAATACTTCATGTATCTAATCCTATCCTTCCGTCTCAAAAGGCATAAACCATAAATATGTATAAATACTTCATAATGCAAAGAGACACGCGCTCTTTGGATAGTGAACTCCACTTTTGTGTTATTGTGCACTCTAACACTTAGCAATCTATGCTTCCTCAATGCTATCAATGTGTAATAACATGTTGTAACCTTGTAATCTCCCAACTCTTCCTCTCATCCCCTACATCCCTTGTAATTGTAATTGCCCACTCTCTCCCCCTCTCTCCTTACTCTCCAATTCTTATGATTCACACTTAATCCAAAACATTATTCTACTTTGATAATCCTTCTTGATCTAGTCTTGCAACTATCAAATTCCTTGACTAGGCTTCTCAACCCTTACCCCCACTCAATTGGCGAAGGAGACTAGCTCTCCACTGTCTCAACCCTATCCCTATTTTGAATCCTATGCCCTTTTCTAAACCCTACAATGGTGTCCAACCATTAAAGTCAAATTAGTGGTGAAAACCTTCATTAACTTCAATGAACAAAACGTCATCTTCACTTGTGCTCACACATTGAGAATTCACGAGACCCTCACGTGAGAATCGATTTTATTGCTTAGCGTATGCCTCTTAGTGGAATACAACCCAAGGCTTCTACTATAGAATGAACACATAAGGTACAAAAAGTGGCATTACACTTGGTCTTGTAGGTGACTAAAACCTCAGAATAAATGAATGAGAAATAGTGATATATTTTGGCACAATTGCTGAGTTAGATTAGCACCTTAAGAGAAAGTGTGTCACGTGTAGGCATGAGTGAAGAAGAGACCATATAAAACTTATAGTTGATAAATATCTAAAGTATGAGGGTAAAAATATGTGTCGAATACAACCTATTTGCTTGAAGGGTGCACAGATTTGTGTCACTAAATGTTCAAGCTTGTGGGTGTAGGACACCTCCCTATTTCTCAAACCAAGACAAGATATAGACATGAAGGCAAAGAGATCAAAATTTTGAGCATATTTCATTTTTACAGCTTGGCAATCTGAGTTAACCCTGTAAAGTTATGCTAAGAAATCGCTCACCCTCTCTCTATCTCTATTTGACTTGTATCCTCCTCAATAGTCAAATCCCTCAACCCCCTCTCCATCCCCATAATCCCACTTATCACACAAATCCCTCATTGCATCCTCTCATTCCTATCTTATGATGTGAAGTGCCAAGGTCTAAGTGACTAAATCAGAATGGGAGGATAGTCCTCACTCATAGCTGCCATCTTTTTCACCAAGATGAATTATGATAATCTTGCTTAAATCCTCACGATTTCTCCATTTGTGTTAACAATGGATTTCACCCTTCAAGAACTCATGTGATTCAAATTGATACCCCAAGTTTACCCATGTCCCTTAGGCACTTCAGATGCGGGAATGCACCGACGTTGCATACCTTGTATCTTGGCAACAATAATACTTGAGATGATAGCTAGAGAATAAGATTGAGCCTTTCATGGGAAAGGAGATTGGAGCTTTTGCATCCGATTTGTTTCTAGTAGGAAGAAAAGAAAATTGGTCCTAAGGATCCCCTCTTAATGATCTTTTATAATACTATAGGGGTGTCCATGGATTAGCTAGATATGTGAGAGAGTGGAATCGTGTATCTTGGAAAGGACAACTCCTTCCTTCCTATGGATCACCACGGCCTTAAGCTGATCAATGTTTCTTCTAAATAGTTTGCCTCATTGTATCCTTCTTGAGTTGTTTAGTGTGTTCATTAGTTCAAAAGTTGAGTTCAAAAACGTTTTATCATGGAGTCCATGACATTATCACTTTTGTGAATGGGTTGGATCAAGTTGGTGGGGTGGAACCATAATTTCTTAACTAGGCAAACTAACTAAGAGGAGAGCCACTATTTGTATACCATGCATGATATATTTTCATGGTCATGAGACCCCCATATTTTCAATTTTCATTGCCTTAGTTACAAGGTTAGGTGAAAGAATTCATAGCAACATCAAGATGAAAATTCCCACATAGTCATGGAGAATAGTGAAATACAAATACAATGGTGTGTGATCCTTAAGGGAGAGCTAGGTTCTTCTTCCTTGTGGTGGCACTCTCAACGAATATTGGTATGAGTCATAGAAATGGTAGCCAAAAGTCTTAGAAACTACTGCAAGAAGTCTACTTCTATCTCATCCCTTGAAGAGAGCAAGACTGTAAGAAGCATTTTGATCCTTGTAGTTTAGTCTTTCACCTTACAAGGAAGGCTACTAAATATTCAATATAGGAGAGCATGGTTCTCAAGGTTTGTTTTTAGTCTGATTGACTTGTAGTTAATATATCTATATTCTCTCTTTCTCGGTTTGTTTTCAGTCTGATTGACTTGTAGTTAGTATATCTATATTCTCTCTCTCTCTCTCTCTCATGAACTATCTTGGTGAAAATTTACTTCAGCTTTGTGCATTAAATGCATGGTGAATATCTCTCACACATCCTTTATATGTAGGCATTCCAAAGTAGAACTTTTCTAGATCATGATTGGACCAAAGCTAGGTCCAAACTTTAAAGAGGTGGTCAATCAAGACTTGTAACTTCGTATTGCTACTGATTGGACCAAATGTAGGTCGAAATTTAGAGAGTTGGTCAATGCTAAAGCCAATCCCTCTCACAAAGTCACCAAGGGGATGAGGCAGCTAGAATGTTGTCTATCAACGTGGGATTGTAGGAAAAGAAGGGGATAAGGTCTAGTTTGTGGGATTACTCTAGCTAAAACCACTACTCATGAATCCCATTGCACGAAGGAGATGGGCCTAGCTAGAGTGTTGTATACCAATGTGGGAGTGTAGGAAAAGAAGGGGATAGGCTTTGGTTGTTTTTCCAGCAAAGGGCTAAGCTATTGACATGCCAAACCCAATGGATAGAATATTTATGCCAAGGACATTAGAAGGATAGCTTAGGGTTTAGGGTTTAGGGTTTAGGATAGCTATTGGCATAAATATTCTATCCATTGGGTTTGGCATGTCAATATCCATTGGGTTTGGCATGTCAATAGCTTAGCCCTTTGCTGGATAGATAGCTTAGGGTTTAGGGTTTACTATAGCTATTGGCATAAATATTCTATCCATTGGGTTCGGCACGTGAATATACATTGGGTTTGGCATGTCAATAACTTAGCCCTTTGCTGGATATCCTTCTAATATCCTTGGCATAAATATTCTATCCATTGGGTTTGGCATGTCAATAGCTTAGCCCTTTGCTGGAAAAATAACAAGAGCCTAGTCCTTCTAATATCCTTGGCATAAATATTCTATCCATTGGGTTTGGCATGTCAATAGCTTAGCCATTTGCTGGAAAAACAACCAGAGCCTATCCCCTTCTTTTCTTACACTCCCACATTAGTAGACAACACTGTAGCTAAAATTGCTCTATCAAATCCCATTGCACCTCCTAGAGTAGGTATCCTTGGCATGAATATTCTAGCCATTGGGTTTGGTATGTTAATAGCTAAGTCCTTTGCTGACAATCCATGACCTTGGTCTCTACAAAGAAAAGAATCACATCAAGATCTAGTGCTAAAGGGGGACTCTCAGTAGAGCACACCATCATCTACCATCCTAAAGAACGAGGGAAGTATGGCAACGACTGCACTCCTAAGGAAAAACCTTGGTCGCTAAAAACTATCACTGCTTGTATGCAAGAGCCTCATCATTAGTGAAAGGTCTATTCTTAGTTTCATCGTTGGAACATCACTATTGAGATGGTCTATTCTTAACCTCTAAGCCTCTAGAATAGTAACACTGATCTATGCAATTTGTCAATCGACCCCTCTCAAATGTGGAAGTAATCTCTCATTCAAGGTAGTTACATGATTTTACTCCATGACTCCAAAGATATATCTAGGGCCATCATCCAATTGTGCCCACCCATGTGCTTATGGGACCACAATAATTCCTCCTTTGAGGGGCAAATAGCCATTTTGCCAAGCCACAACTATCGCTTGATCTTCTCTCTACATTGTGGACTAGGTTGGGATAATCATATTTTAAGGCACTCCACACTCTTATCTAGTGTGGATCATAAAAAATTTCATTAATAAAAAAGATCACAAGTCCTCTATGTGTGGCGGTGTTTGTAAGGAGGCCATGGTATGATAGAAGCTTTCATGGATAAGGCATGGAGTAAGGCAACAAATGATAAGCTTGCCTGGTAGGTCTTTGCTTTGCACATCCAAATTAATGATACCTAGGAAACAATCATTGTTTGCAAGTGATGTAGGCACAGGTGTTATGGGTGCCGTCGACGCTACAAGTTATAGACCGATTGCCTAAGCTACCTATGCATCCCTGATGAATGCATGAGCAAGATAGGCAATTCCTAATACAACATGTTTTACCATATCCAAGAAAGATATACTGATGAGACTAGTAAGAAACTCCATATGAAGAGATGAGTTCCTATCATGTCCTGCCCTATATCATATGTCATGTGCTAGGCATGAGTAACCAAAACTCTATATGGGCCAGAGTAGGGTCCCATCTAGAGCTACGGTGTCTTTGGAACATGTTTGAGATCTGCTAACATCCTCTACTTCTTTTGTGGGATGAACTTGTGGGCGGCAAAAGGTAGCTTAACATTGGGATGCCACAGTAATGGTACCTTTGATGGCATGATTGCTTGTTGGGATTGCTTCTAGCCTCCTATGACCCTGGATGCCTAAAAGTCAAGGTCTCGGCCCCAACATCTCCCATTGACTTCTTCTTTGCTACTTGAGATTATGTCCTAGTGGGGTGACCTCGTGTACAAAGAGTGTGGTGCATTTTTGGTCCAGATAGTTAATGACTTTGCTTATATTTGTGTATCCACAAGTGATATCTCCCTTGGATCCCATAATACTTAGGGCGTCACATCAAGACATGCCTTTTGTTGGTCGTCACCCCCTGTATATCACAAAGGGTGCAAAGCCTCAAATCTCTATGGTTCGTGTGGCTGCAATCCGACAAGCTGATGGATGAAGCTATCCTCACTAGGGTAGAGGGAATGCTCTCTTTAGAGGGCCATCTTGGTCCCACGTACCTATGTGGGAGATATCCATGTCCTATGGATGTATACATACCATAAATAATCCCAGAGGAGTGACGAGTCTTGTGCTCTCTCAGGTGTAGAAAGGGGCATCTAGTCCATGGTAGTCTTTACTAGTTTGCATCCACAGTTGAAATAGCTGACTTAGTCCAGGTAGGTAATTATTTGGAATGAGACATCTATGTACAGCCCGGATAGAATATGGTCATCTGGTTCATCTACCGTGTCGCTCCTCTACATCCAGGAGAATCGACATAGTAGATGAACCAGACGACCATATTCTATCCGACTTTTGACCAGAGAGTTTAGATGAATATACAGCAGCGCACCCCTATGGGGCAAATGGGGCAATACAAAGACCAGACTCCAATTTTATAGGACCCTAGACATGACACTCTACAGAAGCTACATGATAAACTGATGAGAAACGACTGTCATGTGTGGAGTCTCCCAACTACAGAGAGGAGCACGGAGCCCCAGACAAGAAGAAGAGGCCTGAAGTGCTGAACTTGTAGGTATAGGTGTGCCACACTGCCTCTATGCCTTCACCTGCCAAGCCACTGCAATTCCGTTGGTTTGCCATGCTGGAGCATTGACCATGCAATGTCAAATGGATACCATGCCTTCGTTGGCCAACCGCTAGTGACCCTCTCACAAGCCACAAAAGAAACTGCCTCACGATACCTCACGACCAACCAATCACAACACATGATTTAAGCACCGTGCGGACTCAACTCGCTTGTACACAGCCATGACTATCCATACAATGTTGTGTGGCAATATTCAAGGCTTGGAGTCATCCAATGAGGCGAAGCCCAAGAACTTTTTTGCACTGATTCATCTTACCAATATTTTGAGATACAGACCTTTTAGGCAACTTTCTTGTGTTTTTGATTCTGTAAAAAGGAGTGTTGTGTCATGAACTTGTAAGGAGGAGCGATTTTTAGCTGCTTGTAAATATGTGTAATAGAATGGCAGGATAGCTACCATATTTGTGATCTAGGAAGTGGTCAAAGTCGTATTGGTAATATGTGGAAGGCGTGTTCCTCTTCCATGAGTACACGCACTGTGGCCAAGTGATCAATTGTACTTTGTACATTTGACTATCTCTGTCTGCATGTTCTGAAGGTCGGCTGCCTTGCCATTGCCATCTCATGGAGCCCTATCTCGACATCTTGAATGGTAAAAATATTGTTTGATATCCGGTGTCAGCGTGCCTGGCTTATCTAAAGGACCCAGAGGACGCAATTGAAATCACCGAGTACAGAGAATATTAACCTAGTTCATCTTCTTAATGTTGCTTTTCAACATGGCAAGCCAGCTACCTTCATGAAATAACCTCTAGATTAGTGCACCTGCGTAACTCTGACCCCTTACTCAAGTCGGTGTTGCCAAGCCCCTCATATTCTGATCATGAGTATCCAACCTCATCATCATCACCTCCCTGGTGATAACTACGTTCTCAGCTCCACTAACTAAGCAACACAGGCTGTCCTTCAGCCTCACAAAGAATTTGGATCCGCTCTCTAGGTTTGACATGAAACTGGTCGCACCCTGATCGGCACACCTAATCTCAGGGCTGCTAGGAGCGATCACTAAGAAAGTTTTTGTTGTTATCACGTGCTCTTTGTTGAGCTGGTGCTCCTCCTCTTTGCTTTTGATTGGCCTTCCTCCTGTTATAATGTGTACAGCATTATCTTGGTAGAAGCATTTATTCTTTCTCTTGCTCCCACTATCTCAAGAGTCTCCATGCTCCTCTAAAGAAGTCCCCTCAATGTCCTCTTGGGCTTGCCCTTGCTGGGCTTACCCCTGCAATTTGCCTTCCCTTTACCTGAAGTTACCTGAAGCAACTAAGCTCCATCTCCATTGTACATCTTCTCCATAGCTTCCCCATGCAAACACAACAGCCCTATCTCCTCGAATGTGAGTGGCTTAGTTCACTCTACTGTTGTCACAGAAAGTGATGAACCCTCTGGAGCGCTTGGGAAACATATTTAGAATTAGCTTGGCTGACTTTGACACCGGCCCCTATCAAATATCTACACCATTTTGTCCAATCCAAAATGAAGTGTCACCAATATCAAGATGACAAAAAGTCCCTCAAGCCAAGAACTACTCAACAATTAAGGTCAACCAGGACTCCAAAGAAAATACTGCAATTCGACAAAATTGAAAAAGGAAATGGTCACTCTATGCAATCTGTTACAATCTAAACCACCCAAGACAAAATCTATCTGGATACTAGTTCGTGTCAACCTCTTGGACAACTGCAGCTAGTTGATCCCTGGCCACCTTCAAATTCGTGACTTGGTAATGCAGAGACTCTCCTTCCTCAATTCTCATGGTGAACAATTGATTCTGGACTGATACAATCCTGTTTGTCACGTACAGGTCCCTATGGATGGTCCATGCTTCCAGCGGATTGTCCACCAACTGATTGTGAGGGATCACTCCATCTGAGGTAGTTACAACGATCACGGACAATGCCTTGGAATGTTTGTCCTCCTACTCTTCGACCTTTTACTGGGTTTGCAAGTGTTGCTACCTTCCTATTGCATGCAATGTGACATGAATGACCACCAGGTGTCTCCGTCTTGGTACAGGCCGAAATGCTCACAACAGGCAGACAGCCCCCTGACCTATCAGCCATGTAGCAGGCCACCCTAGGTATCTTGACACCCAACCTAATGAGGCCCTGCCGACCCTGCATAACAGCTGACCTGGTCTATTAATAGCCCAACCCCACCTGTGGTGGTAATCTGGCCCCATGTCGGATCCTTTCCAGGGCCCATTGGCATCCACAACCTGCCCATAAGATGGGACCTTCCAGCCTCACATGACTGGGTCTTCATAGCTGCCATGTGGCAGCCAGGATCTTGCAGATCTGCTGTGTACATGGCAGCCATGATTGCTGAACACATGCAGCCAGGTTTCTGCCCACATGGTAGCCAATGTAGGCTCCAGATCTGCCCTTGCAGCTGGCTCTTTTTCAGCCTCAAGAGAATCCTCTCATGCCTTAAGGTGGGCCACCATCATTCCCCCTTGTCCTCCGCAACCTGCCCTTTTGGCATCTGCAACCTGCCCATAAGAGGGGCTTTCCAGCCTCCCATGACTGGGTCTTATAGGTGCCCATGTGTCTTATAGGTGCCCATGTGGTGGCCACGATCTTCCAGATCTTCTGTGCACATGGCAGCTCATGATTGCTGAACACATGCAGCCAGGTCGCTGCCCACATGGTAGCCAATGTACGCTCCAGATCTGTTCCTGCAGCTGGCTCTTTCTCAGCCTCGCAACAGTCCTCTCATGCCTTAAGATGGGCCACCATCATGGCATAGTAATTGCGAGTGTCACTCCCTTTTGTCCTCCTCGCAAGGGGCTGACATGGGAGAGGGGGGAGTTGATCCTCATGGTCTGACAGACTATTAATCATATGGTCAGGATCCATTTTCAAAATTTCTCAACTTCCAAAATTTTCTCAACTTCCAAAAATCATGTGGTAGGATACCAATTGCAAGGCATGGAGTTACAAAATTTGATGAATCACAGAGATCTCTCCCAAAAGTGGGGGAAACCTCTCCCAATCTAGAAGTGCAAAGTACAACACCAGTCTATCTCTAGAATCAGAGAGAGAGAGAGAGAGAGAGAGAGATAGATAGAGAGAGAGAGAGAGAGAGAGTTTTCCAAAAACTGTGGTTACTTCTGAAAAGTAGCTTTTCCCAAAGAGGCGATCCTCTGATCGAAAACCTCTTTCTATAAATAAAGTAGCTTTCCTCAAAAAGTTCCCTACCAAACAAACACAAACCAGCAGTAAGTAATGTCAAAAGATAGCTTTTGCCACGCTTTTTCTCCTTTACAAATCTTTGAGAGACGTCTATTTGCAAAATTCCATCGTTTGAGGCCCTAGAACAACCTTGCATTATCGAACACCAAACCCATGCCCAATAAACTGTCCAAAACAATTTTCTGTAAACCATTGATTCATGCAAAATATATATAAACAATATTCTTCTCTAAGAGATCTAAAATCTCTTACAAGGCACGTAGTTATAGAGAACGAGGACCGAGAGGGCAGAAATGGAGGAGAGGGCTGGGGGGGAGAAGAACAAAGAGGAAGGGCAACATTGGTGGAGGGCAAACCAGCAAAGGCAGGAAGGCTGAGTAAAAGGGGGACTAGTAGGTAGGTCTGAGGGTAGTGGGAAGCTAGGCAAGTAGCAGCTCATCTTTAACCTATTAACCACGGACACGAGAAAAAAAAAGAGAGGACACATGGCAGCTTGGAGGAGAAGAGCCTGCCACGTGTCACAAAGAAGGAGCTCTTGGATGGAGGCTTGGAGAGGGGAGGAGGTGGAAAGACAAGAGGCAGGCGCTTCGGGCAGAACTGTTAATAAGCTCACCATGCACATTAAATGAGCAGGCCAAGAGAGTCACCGCCTAGAGAAAAGTCAATCATGCTATATTGTTGGGGGCTGGCATGAAGCCTATTGTTATGCTCAGATTATCTCTGTAGCCCAGAAAGGGGAAAATTGGGCTGATAGGTGGAGAGTTGACTCTTCTCTTCCAAAAGGACTTTGGATAGTTACACAGAGATATGAACTTCCCAGCATCCAGATGGCCTAGCATTACAAACCAAAAAAATCAGAAGGCTCTGGTAAGGTTTAAATTCATTATATTTGCAAGCAAAATTACATTCCGCTGTGATTACATTTACAGATGAAAGCTTGAGTCTACCGTCATACAAGCAATATGCCCTAACTTCAGGAATTGATTTCATTACATTTGCAAGCAATAGAAGATTCTAGAGAACATAGCTTCTATACCCAATAAAGAGGTATTGACAAAAGACCCCTCTTTGTAAAAACAGTTTGTAACATAATCAATGCAGGGCAAAGAGTATATGCAAGAAATGTGATGATGAAGACCAGTCATTTGTTCTAAATTTTTTTTCATTCATCTTTATTTTCTACGTCCTCAAATTTTACCTGCAGCAGTAATTGGAAAACATATTCATCATTGCCTTTCAAACAAGTTGAATGACGAGAATCATTCATAAGGCCTGCCTGAAATTGAAAAAGAAAACAAATTGGATGCATAGCGGGCTGAAAACGCAGAGAGAGAGAGAGAGGGGGGGGGCGGGGGGGGAGATGAATGGGAGAGCGGGGGGGGGTGGGGGGGGGGAGAGAGTGGGTGGGGGGGAGAGAGAGAGTGGGGGGGGGGGGAGAGAGAGAGAGAGAGAGATTCTAGGGTAGAAAATAGAAAGTGAAAGTTGGTGAATGTCATTCACTGGGCTTGTCCAAAATAGAAAGAAGAGAAAAACAGGGAGGAAATGGTGGAGATCACGTGGTCCCAACCAATCACAAAAAAAGTAATGAAAAATGAATTTTCCCTTCCGCAAGGGAGGGTGCCTTTACTAAGGCCTTCCCTAGAGGGCAGGCCAACAAAACAAACCCACAGACACACAAGTAATGCTTTAGCTAGTAACTATTTTAAAACACACACCTAATCATCCTTTCAGATTCCTTCAAAAGCTTTCTTCAGAATGACATATTTTGAACTTGAAATCCCTCTATTTCTACTGGTGTGGGAAGATGATAATGCTTGCATTCATGCACACCAACCAGTCATCTCACACAATCTACAATGTAGAGGCTGTAAACCCGCAGTCACACAAGTGAATGCACACAAGCATGCATGCACAACACTAATCCTCTGATCTACAATGTTCGTTTTGTAATTTGTGCCGGCACATACAAGAGTGCACGTGTGCACAGCACTGCATGCAATGTCATGATAGATTCAATCAAACCTACATCTAAAGCATCTGCCCATCAGAGCTCAAGGTCCAATTACATGCTCCAATTACCAATGAAGCATTGCCCACTTCCCAAGTGGATGGAAGGCACGATCGCCTGCCTACATCTGGAAAGGCTATTGCCCAAGTGATTATCCCAGTTTCCAGAAAAAATTGCATTTTCTCCTTCGAATCGCCACCTTGTTGACAACCACATACTAGCAGGATCTCTAGGTCATACAAAAAGAATATACCTTCATAAGACTAGAGTATACCCAACCTTACAAATTAAAATTTTTATAGAACAAGCGAAGAACAAAGGAAAGGGAGTTTGTAAATGACTTTAAGAAAAAAATTGAGTAAATGAGAAAAATAAAATTAATAATAACTCGGTAAGCAAAGCTACGCTTATGTTCTCATCAGTACACAAGCATAATCTGCCAGCTGTGTTTTGAAACTTTCATACTTAATCTTACTTTTTTCGAAAAAGATGCATTTTTCTCTGATAGTACGTTGATGGCTGTGTTGTGCCTCCTGTAATGGCTTTGTGGCCCTCACAGCAAGGGAATTTCACATGACGAGGAAACTTGTCAGTACTGGAGGAGGCTAAGAAATTGCAATGTTTGTTGTGTGGCGCCTTTAAGATATACATCATGTGATGTGCATGCAGCACGAAACATGACATCCAGTCTACGTGATCTATCATATTGGGTACTTAAGCTTTGTCATTCGCAGTGCAATGCTAATATATGAGGAGCAGGACATAATGGAATTGACTTAATCAGAGCAAGGACATAAAATGCATCCTCAACATCCTTGAATGCTATTATCAGAGACAAATGCATCCTTAACATCCTGCTCTCTGTCTCTGTCTCTGTCTCTGTCTCTCTCTCTCTCTCTCTCTCACACACACACACACACACACAACATATTCCCATGTTGATATAAAATGTGAATGCGTAACTTAATAATTGCCGCAAAGCGACAGTTTGTGTTCTGTTCCTTAGAACAGATTGACCTCCTTTAACAACTAGAATGCTTGGCCAGTTTGCTAAATATATGGGCTATTGCAAGTAGCTAATAATAGTTCACTTCATCTAACGGCTTCGAATGTGTCACATGGCTTTTTGTCGGATTTTAGAATTTCATAAAACGCTCTAGTGCTGGCCAAGTAAAAAGGAGTAGGAGAGTGTCTACAGACGTTGGCGCAAAGTAAAACGACATCTGCAATTGTTACAAAGTAACAACTGTGTGCCTAATTTTGACGATTCGCAATATACTCTGTGAGCCCAAGCAAAGGGGCTGCCTTGAGGTAATCGAAGCCAGCCAACTGCTCCATAGCTTGGCGTTTCAACTCCTGGGCAAACTCCCTCGATTTTTCAAGGCCTAACAACTTCGGGTATGTAGCTTTGTCTGCAAGCAAATCCTTCCCTGCCGTTTTACCGAGCTCTTCAGAGGAGCTCGTGACATCCAAAATGTCATCCACAACCTGAAAAAGTAGCCCATTGCAACGGGCAAATAACCGAAGCTTCTCAATTTGTTCTTCGGAAGCACCCCCCAAAATAGCCCCGATGACCACCGAGCACTCAAGAAGCGCTGCAGTCTTGTGCAGATGAATGTATTCGAGCACTTCGAGATCCACATTGGAGTTCTTCTCGTTTGCAATATCCACCACTTGGCCTGCCACAAGCCCTTCGGGGCCAATTGCTTTGCCCAGTTCAGCAATTACCCTCACAACTCTGTCTGTCGGTACCCCCTTGGTTGCTGTGGCGATGTGCTCGAATGCAAAAGCAAGCAGAGCATCCCCTGCCAACACAGCTGTGAATTCCCCAAACACCTTGTGATTCGTGGGTTTTCCCCTCCTCAAATCGTCATTATCCATGCAAGGCAGGTCATCGTGGATCAAGGACATGGTGTGGATCATCTCCACAGCGCATGCAGACGGCATGGCCATTTCCTCTGTTCCTCCCACGACCTCACACGCTGCAATACAGAGAGCCGGGCGCACGCGCTTGCCTCCGGCCAGGAGAGAGTAGCGCATTGCCTCGTGGATTTTTTCAGGGAAGCGCACGGGCACGCACTTCTCCAAAGCGATGTGCACGGAGGTAGCCTTGGACTTCATGAAGGCCTTGAAGTCGAATTGTTGCTGGGCGAGGCTATCTTCGACTTTCTCGGCGGTTTTGAGGTCATTGACGAGGCGGGCAGAGACAGAGGGGAGAGAACGGGAGCGAAGCCAGGAAGAGGTGAAAGAGGGGGGGGGGGAGCTGGAGCCAGTGAGGGGAGAACCATGGAACGGGGAGGCGAGGGAGGGGCGATCGATTCTGGTGGAATTGGAGCGAAAGTGGTGGATGGAGAGGAGGGAGGAGGAGGAGCTTGCAGCCATGTCTGCTGCGACAACGAAAACCATCGCCCAGATTGCTTGCTTGCTCGCTAGCTCTCTCTCTCTCTCTCTCTCTTTCTTCTTCTCGCGATCTTCTCCTGCTGCTGCTGCTGCTTCTGCAGCACCTTCTTCTTCCTTTCCACCTTCTCAATCCTAGCTTCAGCTCCAAACTCAGTTCCTGCTCTTCCGCTTCCACGCCCAAATTCCTCTCCCCTGCTCTCTCTCTCCCTTCCACGCCCAAATTCCCTCCCCCCAATCCCCTCCCTACTTCGACTTCACTCAATTCACTGCCTCAATTCCCTCCTCGCTCTTCCACACATCCACCTGCCTCAATTCCCTCACTCTTCCACATCCAACTGCTGCTTCTCCGCCCTTTTTTCCAACACCTGAAGCTCTCTGCCTCCTCTCGCTATGCCAGGAAACAGAACCGGCACAGGAGATGGGGTTTCCCGACGTCCACCGACGGCGATTCCTAGAGTCCGGGGTCCATGATCTGATGGGCGGAACCCGAGCGGGTGACGATGGAGTGCAACAAGCAACTACTGGATGTTAGCCACAAATCGTCCAATCCCCGTATGGATCCAAGTTCTCTACAGGTATTGGTCCTTATCTCGCATGTGTGCCATTGTGTGGGAATCACAATGCCTTTTAGGATTCTCGCACACATTTGTGTGGAGTCTGGTCTGTGTGTGTGACCTGTCCCTCCAATCTCAATTAAGGGTGTTTACACACTTGGCCCACCCTCCGCATGCCCAATGTTCGTGGACGGGCACGATTGCCCCCCCGGTTGGAGATGTATTCAATCAACGTTGGGCGCGCTTGGACTCCCATTGTGTGTAAAGCTTTTTGTTAGCACTGCCCCCCCCCCTTGTCTAAACCAGACTTGCTACGAAGAACTTAAGGAACCTTGCGTGGTAAACAATGTCTGATTTTCCTATTTTCATTCGATTCCTCTCCTCAACTCCTTTTCAACGGTCATTCTTGCGATAAGCAGTGTTTGAATCACCATGTTTTTGCCCGATTCCTGTGCTTAAATCCATCGGGTTAAGCTCGAATTTACTCGACGTACTTCTGCTTCTATAAAATGTTTGGCGTTTCTGTCCAATTCCGATGCACAAATCAGTTTTATGAAGGCTCGAATTTACCATGATTTTTGAGAAACGGACGATTGATTTCAAGAAACGGACGATTGATTTCAAGAATTTTTGCATGCTTCTTATCCTTGATCAGAGTTTGGAAGTCCTCAACTCTTCATCCAGTTGTAGTGACCACAAAACTCATCTTCGACTATTGCCTTCACGGTTGTCTGTTCAGATGCAGGTTTCTAGTTTTCAATTGTGCTTTTGTAATGGAATGGGGAAAAAATGTAGTGTGGTAGCTGTCATCTTCATCCAACAATTACAATACGCTGGGTATCTCCGTCTTCTGCAGAAATCAGTCCATTGATTAGACTATGCTCAACGCTTCCCTTCTAGTTTGAGATCATTTCCTCCAACTTGTTTATGCTTTTATTTGCTTGTTTGCATGTACAAACGAAATAAAGAGGTAAAATATGTCAAGCCAAGCTTTCTACCCTCCAAAAACTTCACGCTATTTCAATTTCTAATATGATGAGAGAGAGAGAGAGAGAGAGAGAGAGGGGGGGGTTGCAGTGCTGTCGGCACCCCGTGCCTCTTGTTTTAATCAACCTACTCAAACAAATTAGCCTAGATCATCATCACCGATGCCCTCGTCGCCTCGTCCCTTCTCTGCCGCTTAAAACCTCTCCACTCTTCGCTCAAAACCTCTCCGCTCTCCACCTGAGAACCTTTGCCCTCTCCTTAATAAGAAGCTAAGCCCTTGAAAGAGCTGCAAAGGTGCACAACTCATTGCCTCACACGACAACCTTATGAAAATGTATTGAGCTAAAGAGGCATGCAAGCACAAGGGAACAACAACCCCGATTTGGAGGCACTATGGATGGCTTGTTTTCCATTGACCAGCTCCTCATCATGAGAATGCATCATAAGGGCCCTTTGTCATGGAAGAGGAAGATGTCATTAATGAAAGGCCCCATCTTCATTTCCAGTAAAGGTCTTGTACTAACATTGAGCACCCAAGGAAAGCTTCATTTTGACCTGATAAGAGTGGAATGTTCACATTAGCATTCCTGCTTTTTGGCTTCGATGTGACTTGCTCAGCATTTGTATGGCTTGGATGGTGACCTTGCATCAAGTTTGGAGACAGCAATAGGCAACTTCTCTAGAGTAAACTTCTGCAAAATAAAGTGCAATAATAAGATAGTTATCAATAACAGCCGCTTTGTCAACTTCCCATTGCTTGAGATAGTACTGAGTT